>NC_033641.1:7067433-7177996 GCF_001540865.1 Ananas comosus
AGCGATAAAGATGTGACATATCAACTAAGCGGTGGCAAGAGCTCACATCTATGCAAGTACGAATGCCAAAGTAAAGCCAACCCTAACCAAGAGCTAAAGTGTCATTCCATTCCGAGCAAGAGGTGGTCGGACATTTGAAAGAACGGAGAAGGCAACTACGTGTTGATGCTTCCAAAACCGGCGACAAATCTATGATGTCCTGGTCTCATGTGTGAAGCCTAACTCTTCTTCCGGTCCTTATGCGCGCCATTCTTTCTTCGAGCGAATTGAACCATTCTCTTAACCATAACAATACTCTAATGCTCATAAAGGGCGCACAGACCTATAGAGTTGTGTCACCATCTACATAGGAATGTGGTGGGAGAAGTGATTGAATAAGTGGTGATTGGCTCAGTATATGATCCTCTCATTTTCAATATTGGATTAGAACTTAAATCTCCGAAATTCTAGTGACATATCTGTTAAGGAGACTGAGGTTGGATTTTCTTTTAGACATAACATCAACTCGCATTATTACTCTCTCGTACTCACGCTGGTTGTCCAGCTAGCATTTGTCTCCCCATGTGCACAGCCCGCCTCAGCTGGTGTGCCCGTCGCGCCTCCCTAAATAGCCCCGCGCCTCCGCCCGCCCATTCCCTCTCTCCCATCTCCGCCCTCGCGGCCGATCCCGGACCTCCCTCGGCTGGGCCCCGCCGACCTCCCCCGCCCCGACCCCTCCCAAGGGGTGTGGGTTGGTTTGGGTTCTTTCTTTCGTTGCTGATTTCGCCGGATTAGCCTAAGCGCGCGACTTTTGTTCGCGTATTCGTGTATTGGGCGGATTGAGAACACTAAGGGTCGAGTGGGACAGACACATCCAAGAGTAGGGAGTCGGGCTACCACAGGCACTTAGCGGCCACAAGCTGGACTACCCTTGGTAGGTCCCTAATTGAAATGGACAATCGACACATAGAAGAGTGTGAAACACTACTAAACAGATAGTATCGCTGATTATTACCTACTTTCTAGCTATAGATTGGACATTGGGTATCATAATAATGTATATCAGCATGTGTTTATTGCATCCTTACTATGCATTGTACATGACAAAGTATCGCTTTCATAATGTACAAATAATATGATATTACTTGTGCATGTAGATACATATCATTCCATTACAAATAGAGTCCGCGATTATAAAGCCTGAGTTAATTGCAAGTTGACTTATCTCTTATAAGCTAATTATGCTTTCTTATATGCAATTTACTCGTTACTATTATTGTTGGGCTTACTCCCCTTCTTTTCTTTTGGGGCCTAGTGGTGCATTGAGCTGAGGTCAGTAATCGCCCACTGGGAACTATAAATTATAGTTCTCACGCCCTCTTTTTCTTGATGTTTTTCAGAGCCTTCCACACAGGGTGAGGCCAGGGATCGCGGGAAGGGAGTTGCTTCGAGCTAGCTTCCTTCGAGGATGAGTTACTAGGTGGTCTACCTCTCGATATTTACTTTTTTTTGGCGAGAGGTCGAGGGTTTTGCCAGTGTATAGAGACCACCATTTTTGTACTAGAGACAGATATTGTACTACTTATGGTTTCTTTTATTGACTAGCTTTATTTCTTTACTTTGGTGTAGATGATAGAACTTTACTTGCTCTGATATCATTAGTTGCTAGTTATTTCACTTCTTTTATTTGTTCTATTTCCTGCTTTACTTCCGCTTTTTTTTGTAGACGCCTTATATGTGTAGACATATGGCGGGTCTGGGCACGCTACCGGGAGGGCCTTTGCCGGTACCGGGGCGTGACAGATTAATTTGGTATCAGAGCCTAGAGTTGAGTCTTAGTGGACCTAGCGAACCTTAGGCTGGTTGGACTATAGGAATTAGGCTCGTGAGAGGCGGGGTCTAATTGACTTGTGAGCGAAAGTATTGTGATTGGGTTTATGACAACTCTAAAAAGTTAGAGTTTGATCGGAGTGTACGGCTTCTAACTTCGCGGAGGGTTACGTTGGCGGCCGACAACGTAACATCGGGAGTTAGTCGTGAAGGACACTTCCTTACTTTCGCATGATTTGGGGTTTTATCTATTTGAGCGGGGATGCGATAGCGTGGGTTACTAACTTGCGCTTTTATGTTTTGTAGTGACGATGCCGATTACACGCTCCCAGTCTGCCGGGGCGGATGATGCGGCATACCCCGAGGAGGTCGAGACCTCCGCTACTTCCGGATCTAGTGAGGTCCGCGACTTGAGGGCCCAACTTGCGGTTCTCACTGATCTGTTGGCGCAGCAGACGGCAGCGGCGCAGCGACAAGCTGAGGTGGCTCAGCGACAGGAGGCGCGGATGAAGCATCTTGAGGACCTCCTACTTCAGCAGGCGGCAGCTTCGAGGGAGACCCAGGGTCCCACACCGCCAGTACCCGTGGTGGACGTCGCACCGAGGGCGCAGTCCCCCGCGCCCAGCTCTTCACGTGCGGCACCAGCGACCGCCCCTCGAGAGGTGGTTGCGGCATTACCAGTTCTGTGACGCACTGGACCGTTGCAAATTGCGAGGTTCGAGTGTTTGAATGTATTTCGAGCTTTCCCACACTTGGTGGAGAGTTGTGGAATGTTTTTCGACCTAAAAAGTTCGAAAACTGGAATTCTGGACAAGACCTGAGAGTTTTTACTCTCGGGGACCGGTCCTTGGAAGGAGAGACCGGTCCCCCTGTGAGCAGTGCTGCGGCAGCCTTGAGGCAACTGGTTCCTGGCGGGCGAGACCGGTCCCCGAGCGCGCCTTCGCAGTGAGAGACCGGTCCCACGCAGGGAGAGACCGGTTCCCTAACGATGGTTTTTCGGGTTCGCAGCGAGAGACCGGTCCCTGCTGGCACTACAACAAAACTGCTTTTTAGTGGTGACTTTTTGGTGGCGACAAGCACTGTCGCCACCAATTTATAGAAAATGGCGGCGACATATAGGTGTCGCCACCGATACAGAATACTTTAGCGGCGACAAATAAGAGTCGCCACCGATACAGGATTCTTTGGCGGCGACAAATAAGAGTCGCCACCGATACAGGATTCTTTGGTGGCGACATTAAGTGTCGCCATCGATACAAGATTATTTGGCGGCGACATATAGAAGTCGCCACCGAAAAGTAGAGTATTAGTGACGATATTTGTCGCCACGATATCTCATTATTTACCGCGCCACATCTTCCCTCCTTTTTTTTCAGCACTCAGCCACCATCTATGCAAAAAGACCANATTCTTTGGTGGCGACATTAAGTGTCGCCATCGATACAAGATTATTTGGCGGCGACATATAGAAGTCGCCACCGAAAAGTAGAGTATTAGTGACGATATTTGTCGCCACGATATCTCATTATTTACCGCGCCACATCTTCCCTCCTTTTTTTTCAGCACTCAGCCACCATCTATGCAAAAAGACCAAATTACCCTCACTTACTTTATATACATTGTATAAATAGTGAGGGCTTTATTGTCTATTTACATTTAAAAATAATAAAAAATTCTAACCTCACTTCTAAACCCATCTCAAACCCGATCACTTTTCTCTCTCTCTACCTTACCCTAGCTCCTCATCCCCTCTGCCTCCGCCACCTGCGGCTCCAGCAAGCCCCGCGCCTCCGCTAAGCCCCGCGGCTCCGCTAAGCCCTGCGGCTCCGTCTTCATCGGAAGCGAGCCCCGCGCCTCCGCCACCTGCGGCTCCAGCAAGCCCCGCGCCTCCGTCTTCATCGGAAGCGAGCCCCGCGCCTCCGCCACCTGCGGCTCCAGCAAGCCCCGCGCCTCCGCTAAGCCCCGCGGCTCCGCTAAGCCCTGCGCCTCCGCCGCCTCCGTCTTCATCGGAAGCGAGCCCCGCGCCTCCGTCACCTGCGGCTCCAGTAACCCCACGAGGGGCTTCGCTGCAGGCCAGCAGCACCTCACGGGGGGCTTCGCTGCAGGCTAGCCGCACCTGCGTGTCGCCTTGTAGAGCCGCACCTACGCATCGCCTCGTCGAGCCGTAGGTTCAAGCCGCACCTTCGCTGCAGGCTAGCCGCAGGTTCAAGCTGTCACCTGCGCGTCGCCTCGTCGAGCCGTAGGTGACGGCTCATCTACAGATCCGACCAATCCCAACTCCTCCACCATGTAACCCTCCCTCTCTCTCCGTGCCCTAATTTTCTAATATATTATTCCCTGTTTTTTCTTTTTCTTTTTGTTTTTAAATTAACTGGGGAATCATCCCACCGTCCAAATCTACGAGGTGTCATCGTCGTGGTGGAAATCGCTGAGAAATCGCTGAAAAATCGTTGGTTGCAGAATTGGGGTGGTAAAAATTATTGAATCACTCTACTCTTTCATATTTCGCCTCAATTTTTAATTTTTTTTCCTAATATTTAAACGTTAGTAAATGCAGATGGGGTGGTGCACGAAAAGGGGCTTTTGCCAGAGCAACGTCTGAATCCAATTTTCTAATCTCTTTGTTGCGCACTTTGGATCACCCAATTCCTCTATTACGAGAGATGATACACTTTTACCTAATTCCCTTGTATTTTTCACTAGTACTGGTGGGCTCTTAGCAATATTTTCCTTGTTCCTACTAATAATTCTTCTTTTCACAATACCATTGCAACATGTCCTGGAGCACAACTAGTGCTTTTAGCTCTTATCTGGTAGATTTGCAGAGTACTACAGCATGAACACAAATGCTTGAAATAAGTCAAAGAGTTGACATTGTAATTGCTATACACTGTACCTGTTACAAAGCTTACTGATAGAGATTTATGACTCTGATTTTCTTCGAAATCACGTGTTTAGGATAAAATCGCTTTAAAAAGTAGTGATTTTGTGTTTAGTACTGCAGTACTAGCTAGTATTGTTTAGTAATATAATTTTTCTCACCTTTTGTACTTAGCTAGGCCAATTATAAAGTAGGATATGCAAAGATTTATAACAGAAGCACATTTAAATAATTGCTCTCGAACTTGGTAAACAATTCACAAATAGTGCATTTTACTGGTATTATAGGAACACAATAAATAGAGCGTGTAGACTCTTACGTCGTAGGATAAATTTCAAAAACAATAGAATGTTACTCTGTTTATTTGTGCATTGTGTTTTGTTTATAAGATGTAGTTTGTCAGCTGCTTCAATCTCTATATTTTAGATCACAAGAGTGTAGGATCTGTAAACATGTAGCCATGTGAATTCTTGTTGTAAGGAATAATAACAAAGATATATATATAATGGGTGAAGTACTGTTCTCATTTTTGCTAGATTTTTTAATTTAGTTCACATGATTTATTTTGCTTTGGATTTACTTGCTCTTTATAAAATAAATTTGTTGGCATAAAGGAGTCAACATTCTGTCTGTAGCGGGAAGCTAGATTGGATTAGTCATATTCGAAATGACGAGAGATTGGATTAAGCCGAGTCATATTCAAAATGGTGTGAGGCTGGTTGAGTTGAGTTATAATCGAAATTCGTGGGTATTATATCTATATATTTTAAGTGAATTGGTTGTATATTTCTGACCGCTCGAATTTTTGAAATTAATGATTAGTGTCAATGATCATTAAAGTTTCCGTTAAGCATCGAATTTGTATAATTTAATAAAGAAAACCTATCCAACTCGAGCTTTGGTAAGTTTGGAGTCAGCAATTATTTGATATGTACGAAATTATTTGGTAACATTGGATGCTGGTATATATAAATTGAAAAATAACATTACCTTGTCGTTATCTAACTTGGGTCCAGTGTATGCTCGGAGACGGCCCCTTCGCTACAGTAAAGATCGGGACAAGACGCAGCAACTCCACCATGGACTTTTTTGCGACCAAGTACAAGCACAAACTTTAATACCCCTCTCTAACGTTGACTTTAATGTTCAAGTACAAGTACTAGACAAACACCTTTCCCTTCTAACCAATAAACATTATGAAGTGGACTTTTCCACGTTGCTTCTCGCTTAATCGAAATTGCATATTAGTGAATTTTGTACCTCTCCTGAGCACTCCACTCCATGAAAAAACAAACATTTTTGTCAGTCCCTTATGTAATTATAGGTCATAATGGGTCACAAGGGCTTCCATGTTTATGCTTTGATGAATTTGAGAGGTTCAAAACTGCTTTGAAACTCTCCTTAAAATGGTGGTGGCCACGAATGAATGATTAAAGTGTAGTCTAATGTGTTTTGTGGATCTTATCTTCATTCCAAAACTAAAGTGACTACATTATAATCGATTCGGCTATATACTTAGTATTGTTACATTAGGAACAATAATTGTCATTTATACAAGAACAAAACTATAAAAGGTGCATCCGTGAAACTCAGGAAGATGCATCTGTGAAACTCAAGGAGAATTAAGTTGCAAAACTTAATTCTTTGAGGTTCATGAGTTTGTTGCAAATGGGATATATGAGTATTAAGTTGGAAAATTTCGTGGCTCTTGTTACGAAAGGTTGGAAGGTTGGAAGGGTTGCCCTCCCTTCCTTACTTGAAGCCAGATCTCATGGTTCCGATCTCAGGCTTTTCTTTTCAATTGTTTAATTTTTTATTTTGTCCTGCTGTTGGCCATCATATTTTCTTACTTTTACCTTCTTTTTCAAAGTCAAATTAGGTTGGAATGCTGACTGGTTGGTTTGAATGTTGAATATAGGGTTTTGCGTTTTGGTTCTATGTTTCAGATTCGATGCTTCATTTTGGATAAGTAACGCTAACCTTGTTTTTACAAAAGCAACAACTAATTAGAATTGCACTTTTGTTTTTACAAGGAGAATTAAGTTGAATTCTATGGATTTGTCATTAACTTGCATGTAATGCTAAGCTTATTTTTACAAAAGCAATAACTAATTAGAATTGCACTTTTGTTTCTCATGCAGGGCCGAGATGTCTACACCCTGGTAAGCTTATTTTCTTGTTGTTGCCTTCTGGAATGCATGGACCACCGTGAACACCGTGAGCGCTCTTCTCGCCTCTCTTAGCGTTTCCAAATGGATTCGTGTTGTTGTTGATGTGTGTAGTTGGGTGTCCTGTGTAGGCGGAGGATCTCGGAACGATTTCTCTGGGTATTCTGTACCTCTCGTTTACTCTGTTCTCGGTTGTGGCCTCTGCTGTGGTTAGGGTTTTGGGGTCGAAGAGAGCGCTCGTGCTTGGCACAAGTGGCTACTTGTTGTTCATCGCGTCCAATTTGAAACCTGCATCTTGGTGAGTATTTTGATTAATATCCTAATTTCTTTTCGCATATACCTTGTGACTTTGGTTTATTGCCTTGCTATATGATTGCTCATCATTTGCATATTGAATGTCATCAGTTGATTGGTTTACTGACTCAAAATCGATGATCATAATGAAATTTAGTAAAGAAAAAAAAAGCTTAGTTCGGGTACATCCGTGCCTAAAGTTTAGGGCACATGTACTTCGACAATTTTGATTTTACTATGTAATTTTACAATGTGTTTGATTTGAACTTGATGGAATTGAAGTATGAAGTCAAGTATATTAGCACTATAGTAGTTCAATGGTTCCTTGGCTTCTTGGAGTATTTGGAATCATCACTTGACAAATGATATTTTGAGCTGTATAAAAAGCAAATTGTAGAGGTGTTTGGTGAGTATATGAGTAATTTAGAGTTTCTTGACTCTTTGGTGCATCAGAATCATGATTTTGCGAATGATGTTTCAAGCTATATGAAGCACAGACTGTTTATGTATTTGGCCTGGTATTATGCACTTTAAGGTTTATTGACTTCTTTGGAGTATCTGAAATCATTAGTTTGCAAATATACTTCAAGATGTATAAAACACAAATGGTCTAAGTACTTGTTTAACTATATAAGTACTTACAGTGGTCTTTTTGATATGATTTTGCATATGTTATTTTTGAGCTTAATAAATTCACTATCTGCTTAAATACAAAAACAAGATTCTATTTAAAAAGGAAGTTCATAATCGTTCGGAAATTTGATTTGTTGTTCTTGACTCTTGTCAAAACAACTCCCTCTGAATTTCACATTCTCAAGCTAATTAGTGATCAACTAGACTTTTCCTTTGTGCTCTCTAGTACTTTAAGAAATTAATCTGCCAGTAGACTGAAAGGCTTTGATATATTAGATCTGAATTATTAGCAGAAGCATTAGTAGAGATTACATAGTATATGCTTCTACTATGTGGTTCTATTACTTGGCTGCTAAAATCATTTATAAAATGATATTTTCCATACGCTAATATGTCAGTTATACAACTAGGAAACCAAAAATTTATGAAGTTGGGAGTTGCCATGACGATAATAGTGAGATGGATAAAGAGTTTGATTGTCTTATCTGACACAAGTTAGGATAGCATCTGCAGTGGATAAGTTGCATTCAAATTGATTTAGATGGTTTGGGCATCTCCAACAGAGACCACGTTTTTATGGACTTTTGAATCGATCAGCTTAGTTCATGCCATATGCTTTAGTTCTAATTCCTAACTGTGGGAGTCACTAAATTTCATAATTTTCTTTTATTTTAGAATTTCACTTTTTCTTCTATTTCAGAATTTTCTTTTTGGCAAATTGATTCAGTGAGTTGTTAAATAGAAATAGTTTAAGGAAAGAATTTAAGTTTGAGTCCCATTCAGACTATAGATCTACTTATATTTATCTATTTCTTTGATCATTTATTGAAATAGTATACTTTTCAATCTGCATATAATGAATTTCTTCAACGAGAATAACAACTTCCATCTAATTCTGCAGGCCCACGTGGAGTATGAGACTGCTAAGCGACATTATGCTCATGTAGACTGCCCTGGACATGCTGATTATGTGAAAGTAAGTTATCAAAATTTTTTTATTGATTTCCATAAGCTATTCTAAACATTTGTACTATAAAATAGTAAGCTGTTTTTGTACATTTCTGAGATAAGTGGCAGGCTATTGAGGAGAACATCTTGAAGATGAGATCTTCACGACTGCTCACTATTATCGTAGTAACTAAAAGTCTATAATTTGTCCTCCATTATCCAGTTACTGATGTTCGCATGCAGAATCATCTCACCTGAGATAAGTAATTTGTGCATTCTGGGTTCACTTGAAAAATATTATCTCTGTAGACTTCCTTTGCTGAAAAATCTTTATATATAATATGCTTATTCACCATACGATAACTTTTAAAAGGAATAAAAACTGATTGCTAAGCCAACTACTGGCACTTATTGATATCTGCTAAGCCAACTATCGGTTGTTAGAAAAACTATATGATTGGTAAGGTTGGTATTAGGTCAGGATCAATGTGGCGCCATGTCTCTTAATAAGTTCTACCATGAGCCTAGGAAGTTATAAATATCTGCTATATAATGCATAAGGTGTAGTTGAAATAATGTCTTCTTATACGCATGCACAGAAAGCTTTGTTATTTGCTGATTGAATGCTCTGGTCTTTTAAAAAAAGCATACGTCAAAAGCTAAGTATTGATAATTTGAAAAGACTGAGATTGTGTTTTGTTGCTGTCAGTTACTTAGGGTTCATCTTCCTGGAGATTTCAAGCTACCAAGTGGCAATATCTTAAGGATTGATGATGCTAGGTAACATCATGCTATTTGATCTCTAGAAACTTGCTGAACTGGTAAACTAGTTTCTTTGATAGTGGTCTTGCTTTCACACTCTTTTCTCAGTTACAGGTTATACTTGGCAAATAAAAACAGGTTATACTTGGCACATAAAGTATATAATCCAATTAATATTNCTGGAAGGAGAGACCGGTCCCCCAGTGAGCAGTATTGTGGCAGCCTGAGGCAACCGGTCCCTGGCGGGCGAGACCGGTTCCCGAACGCGTCCTCGCAGTGAGAGACCGGTCCCGCGCAGGGAGAGACCGGTTTCCGAACGCTGGGTTTTCGGGTTCGTAGCGAGAGACCGGTCCCAGCTGGGGAGAGACCGGTCCCTCTGGGCGAAAACTGCCCAGACCGGGCTGATTCAATTTTAGATTTTTGAGGGACCTAGTTGGATTTTATTACAATAGAGGGTCTATATGACCCATCCCCTCTCTCTTCTTCTCATTTCCCTCCTCACACTCTCCCTACACCCTTGCTAGAGAGAGAAGGAGAAAGAGAAGAAGGAGGAGAAGAAGGAGAAGGTGAGGGTTTTGGTGGACTTGGAGCATCTCTTTGCCTCTTTCCCTCTTCCCACCTTGTTGATGCTTGAAGGCTTGGAGTTGGAGCTTCCATAGGAGGAGATCTTCACCCTTGGAGCTAGGATTGGAGCTTCTAAGGAGGTTTGTTGCTCATTTCCCTCCTCTAGATCTTGTTTTGATAGTTTTTGTAGATGGAACCCTAGAAATGAGATTTAGGGTTGATTTTGGGGCTTTTTGATCTAGGGCTTTTGAGGCTAGATTGATTGGATTAGAACCTTCCTAGGGCTTGGATTGGAAGGGTTCTAGCCCTCTTTTGGAGCTTAGGAGAAGATTTCTTCTCTTGAGGTAAGGTTTGGCCCTTTTGCTCCTAGGTTAATGTTGGATAGTATGAGATGGTTGTAATGCCCTCGTATCCCTTCGCTGATTACTTTTAGGATATCTTGAGGCTCGTGGACAACTTCGTTCGACGAATCGAAGGAGCACGCGACGGTTCAGTGGGTTTGACCTAGCCTATGATATGAGAAATGCTCATATTTGGCAAATATGTTTCGTAAACTTGAAATTCATGCATTTTCTTGTTAAATGTATTTAATATGAATTTTAGAATGCTTAACATGCATATATTATGTATAGTGAAATTTTAGACCTCTATGTGGTAGAGTGCATGCATGGGAGACTTAGCATTTTGTTTATGTTTGGGAACCACGATCCTTATTATGTAAATGAACCATGCTTCATGCATTTAACCTATATGCCAATTGTGACATTAGGAATGTTAGAAGCCTAGAGAGGGTTTGGGAACTTGGACTAGTTGAGAATTGGGACAATGTCATGAAGAGGCATTGGGCCCGGGTCATGGTAATCACTAGTATTGATGTTTTATTGGAAACATAGAACAAGACTTGGGCTCGATCTGTCGTGATGCTTAAGTGTCATAAAGAGGCACTAAGCAAGTGAGTGTTGGGACATCACTTAGAGACATTGGGCTAGATCCTTGGGATGCTGGCGACCTTGCCATGTTAGAGACATGTGGATAGAGTATTTGAGACAATGATCTTGCTTGTTTGCCATTTGTGCTCATTCGCACATGCTTGTGAGGGTCGCTCCCTACAAGCCGGCACTCCGGAGTTAGCCTACGCGACTTATGTTCGCTCGTGCGGTATTGAGAAGCCTACGGGGTCGAGTGGGACAGACACATTCCAAGAGTAGGAATGTCGGGCTACCACAGGCACTTAGGCGGCACAAGCTGGACCACCTTTGGTAGGTCCTTAATTGGAAATGGAAATCGACACGGTGTTGAATGTGAAGAATCACTACTAGATAGGATTAGTAGTTGGATTACTTGGACACGCTTATGATATAGCATTGGTACATTTAGTATACTTGCCGGTTTCATTATTGCATCGTAGTATACTCGGTTGTTTGGATAGAATTTACCCTTGTGCATTGACCTATTGCATTGTGAGGTTTACTTGTGGTTTATGTTGAGACATAGTAGTATAGCATTTCAATTATGCTTTCTTTCAGCAGTTGATTTACATGCTCCTTATTGCTTATTATTATTGTCGTTATTTACCCTTTTCTTTTGGGGCCTAGTGGTGCAGTGAGCTGAGGTCAGTAATTGCCCACTGGGAACTATAAATTATAGTTCTCACGCCCTCTTTTTCTCGATGTTTTTCAGAGCCTTCCACGCAGGGAGAGGCCAGGGATCGCGGAAAGGGTGTCGCTTCGGGCTAGCGTGCTGACCGAGGGATCGTTCGATAGGTGGTCCACCTCTCGTGTTTTATTTTGGAGAGGTTGAGAGTCTTACCAGTGTACTAGTGACCACCATTTTTGTATTAGAGGCTGATACTGTATCACTTATGTTTACCTTTCATGTTTTAGATATGTTCTATTACTATTGGTGTAAATGTTAGAACTTTACTCGCTCTGATATCATTAGTTGCTAGTTATTTCACCTCGTCGTTTGTTCTATCTCTTGCTTTACTTCCGCTTTTGATTGTAGACGCCTTATATGTGTTGACATATGGCGGGTCTGGGCGCGCTACCGGGAGGGCCTCCGCCGGTCCCGGGGCGTGACATGCAACCTACATTACTGGACAGAATTAAAGAAAAGCAAGCTTCTGATGTGGAGTTGCAAAAGATTAAAGGTAAAATGGTTGATGGTTGCACCGGTGACTTCACTTTTGACGGCAAAGGGTTGATGCGTTTCCGCGGACGACTTTGTGTACCGGCAGACTTTGGCGTTAAAGAGGATATTCTTCAAGAAGCACACCGAGCACCGTATGCTATACATCCGGGAGGCACCAAGATGTACAAGGACTTGAAGTCGCTTTACTGGTGGCCCGGGATGAAAAAGGATGTTGGTGAGTTTGTTGCTAGATGTTTAACCTGCCAACAGGTGAAGGCTGAGCACCGAGTTCCTGCGGGGAAACTGCAGAGCCTACCGATTCCAGTGTGGAAGTGGGAAAAGATCACCATGGACTTCGTGATGGGATTGCCTCGCTCACAGGCCGGGCATGATGCTATTTGGGTGATCGTGGATAGATTGACCAAATCGGCAAATTTCATACCTATCCACACTACTTGGACTGGTGAGAGACTCGCACAGGTTTATTTGGATGAGATTGTGCGATTGCACGGGGTACCTACTTCTATAGTATCGGACCGAGACCCCCGCTTTGTATCCTATTTTTGGAGGAGCTTACAGGACGCTCTAGGTACGCGCTTGGACTTCAATACTGCCTTCCACCCCCAGAGTGACAGGCAGTCGGAGCGTACGATACAGACTCTCGAGGATATGCTTCGAGCCTGCGTGATTGACTTCCAGGGAAGATGGTCGCAGCATCTACCGATGGCAGAGTTTGCTTATAACAACAGTTATCAAGCAAGCATCAAGATGGCACCGTTCGAGGCACTCTATGGACGGAAGTGTAGATTGCCACTTCATTGGAGTGAAGTTGGTGAGAGATTGGCTTTAGGCCCAGATGTGCTCGAGGAAGCAGAGGACAAGGTTCGCATTGCTCGGGAGCGACTATTGACAGCCCAGAGTAGGCAGAGGAGTTATGCTGATCGGCGTCGACGAGACTTGGAGTTTCAGATTGGAGACCATGTGTTTTTAAAAGTCTCGCCGACCAAAGGAATTAGAAGATTTGGAATCCGGGGTAAGTTGAGCCCCCGATACATTGGACCATATGAGGTTTTGGAGCGTGTAGGCCCAATAGCGTATCGACTCGCTCTACCGCCAAACCTATCGGGTGTACACAATGTATTCCATATATCGGTCCTTCGGAAGTACATCCACGACCTGGCTCATGTGTTGGATGCTACACCTATGGAGTTGCGGGAGGATTTGAGCTTTGAGGAGCAACCCTTGAGGATTTTGGCTCGCGAGGTAAAAAGATTGCGGAATCGGGAAATCCCCTACGTAAAGGTGCTTTGGAGCAACCACGACGAGCGCGAGGCCACTTGGGAGCTAGAGAGCGCGCTCCAGGAGCGCTATCCCCATCTTTTTCAGATGGAGTCTTAAGGTACGGCGTTTGCTTTCGAGTTTCGCGGACGAAACTCCTTTTTAGGAGGGGTGAATGTGACGCACTGTACCTTTGCAAATTGCGAGGTTCGAGTGTTTGGACAGTGTCCCGAGTTTTTTCAGACTTTCTAGTGGGTCGTTGACAGTGTTCCGACCTATGGCTCGCATCCCGAGAATCGTAGTATTTTATGTAGCGCTAAGGTCACTAAAGAGTTGGACTTAGGCTACCCTCGGATTGCATTCTGCACGAGGTGTAACCGGTGACAGGTCGATGGCTGTACCGGTACACCTTTTGTACCGGTACATCCTTGATGGTTGTACCGGTACACTTGTAGTGAATTTCAAACCCGAGCCTCGGGTTTGCATTTTCGTAGGATGTGTACCGGTACACTTTCTCGTGTACCGGTACACTTTGGCAGAATCTGAGCAGTTTGAACTGTAGGGGGTTTTTCGCAATTGTGGCTCTCTATATGTATCCCCCACGCCCTTGGGACTTCTCCTAAGCTTGGGACCAGCAAGATAAGAGGTAAGGGAGCCCTCCACACTCTCCCATTTGATTCCTTTGGTTTTATTTAGATTTAGAGAGATTAAAGCCTCTCTTTTTGCTCTTTTTGGGTGTTGGAGGCTTTTCCCACCATTGGAGCTTGGGTTTATGCTTGGTTGAGAGATGATCCTTGAAGTTTGAGGACTTTGAGCTTGGTTTGAAACTTTCTAGAGGTAAGTGACTAGATCTTTTCCTCTAGATTTGAATTTTAGAGATTTCCTTGAGATGAAACCCTAGATGAGGTTTTAGGGCTTATATTTGGGCATTTTTGATCTAGGGCTTTTGGACCAAAATTGGTTGGATTAGAACCTTCCTTGGGCTTGGATTGGAAGGGATTTAGCTCTCTTTTGGAGCTTGAGAGAGATTTTCCACACATTGGGTGAGTTTTAGCCCTTTTGCTAAATTTGTTAATGTTTGATCTTATAGTCGATCGTAATGCTCGTGTATCTTTTCGCTCGATACTTTTAGGGTATTTTGAGACTCGAGGACAACTTTGTTCGGCGGAACGAGGCCCTACGCGACGGTTCGGTGGGTTTGACCTAGCCACACAATGAGAAATTCTCATATGTGCTTAATTAAGTATCGTTAAATAAAAAAGCATGCACATTCTTGTTATATGTATTTATTATGAATTTTAGAATGCTTAAAAGGCCTATGTTATATGATGAAATTTTAGACCTCTATGTAGTACAGAGTAGCTTGGTAGGCCCATAGTTGCATTTAGCATTCTAAATGAGATTAGATTCATGCATTTAAACCTAAGTTTATTGAGATATGAAGGTTGACAAGATTGCTATCTAGAAGGTATGTGAACTAGAGAGCTAATGTCATCAAGCGGCATTGAGCTCGGGACATGTGAGAACCTAGTGGATAGGGCCATTGAGGGATTTGGGATACATGTTGAACATCAAATTGCCTAAGTGTCATCAAGGGGCACTAGGCGTAGCAAATGTTGAAACTTCACATTGTGACTTAAACTAGATCTTCGGGATGCTAGTGACTATACCAGGTTAGAGACATGAGGATTGGATGCTCCAGGCTTGGACTATGCTTCCTTGCCATTTGTGCTCATTCGCACATGCTTGTGAGGGTCGCTCCCTACAAGCCGGCACTCCGGAGTTGGCCTACGTGACCTAAGTTCGCTCGTGCGGTATTGAGAAGCCTACGGGGTCGAGTGGGACAGACACATTCCAAGAGTAGGGATGTTGGGCTACCACAGGCACTTAGGCGGCACAAGCTGGACTACCTTTGGTAGGTTCTTGATTGGAAATGGAAATCGATACGGTGTTGAGAATGAATAATCGCTACTAGATAGGCTTAGTAGTTGGATTAGGTGACATGCTCATGACATAGCAATGGGGTATATAGTACACTTGCCGGTTTCATGCATTGCATCATAGTATACTGGGTTATCGTGATAGAGCGTACTCCTTATGTTTTTGGCATATGGTATTGTGAGGTTTACTTGTTCACTATGTTGAAGCATATTAGTATGCATTGGATATGTTACTTTATGATAGCGTAGATGTACACCACCATGACATCATGCTTATTGGAGACATAGTAGTATAGCATTTCATTCATGTCCTTTTTTTCAGCAGTTTTATTGTTCGCTATTTATTGCATATTACTATATGTCGTTACTTATCTTTTTCTTTTGGGGCCTAGTGGTGCATTGAGTTGAGGTCAGTAATTGCCCACTGGGAACTATAAATTATAGTTCTCACGCCCTCTTTTTCTCGATGTTTTTCAGAGCCTTCCACGCAAGGTGAGGCCAGGGATCGCGGGAAGGGAGTTGCTTCGAGCTAGCTTCCTTCGAGGACGAGTTGCTAGGTGGTCTACCTCTCGATGTCTTATTTTATTTTGCGAGAGGTTGAGGGTTTTACCAGTATACTAAAGACCACCATTTTTGTACTAGAGACAGTTATTGTACTACTTATGGTTTCTTTTATTGTCTAGCTTTATTTCTTCACTTTGGTGTAGATGATAGAATTTTTTACTCGCTCTGATATCACTAGTTGTTACTATTCTATTTGTTTTATTTCTTGCTTTTACTTCCGCTGTTACTATAGACGTCTTATATGTGTTGACATATGGTGGGTCTGGGCACGCCACCGGGAGGGCCTCCGCCGGTCCCGGGGCGTGACATGTACATTCACTTGTGGTTCTTGCTCTTAGTTACTTGGCACTTGTGTGTCTTAGTCGATCATGTATGTATTGAATTTATTCTCCTGGGCAAATTCTTGTACATGATCTGGTTGTTTGGCCTTGGGCAGACAGGAGAGGTGCTGTCCGTTCGGAGGTCCGTCCGGCGCGCCCGAACTATGCCAAATTAGTAGTAGATTCGGGGCGGGGCGTGACAAGAGTTGTTGGTATCACAGCAATTAAGAGCAAGTAAAGAGAGAGTCTAGGATGGACCTAGGAGACCTAGGTTGGCAACCCTAAGGTGATAAGTACGTGAGAGAAACGTAAACCTATATCGGTTGAGGAAGAATCCGATTAGGTCGGATCGAGTATAGATCTCTAGTGTGGCCAGAGATAGATCCGAGCGGTGTTAGTTCCGAGCTCGAGGAGTTTGTGTTGGCGGCCGACAACACGACGCTAAGAGTTAGGACTAATACATTAGTGTACATCCGCTTATGGCGGAGCTGAGTCGTGTAATATAGTGTATGCGACGGAGTTAAGTGGGTTAGATGACTAACCCGGTTGTTGCATTGCAGGAACAATGTCCCCAAGACGCTACGTACGTAGGTCCGTTCCGGCACCATCTCCTGAGGTGCCCGAGGAAGCCGGATCTAGTGAAGTACAGGAGTTACGAGCGCAGGTGTCGGCATTGACCGGCATTGTACAGCGCCAGGAGAGTCGATTTGAGCAGCTCCAAGGGCTTATGGAGCGGCATTTTGCGGCGGCAACTGCAGCTGCAACTGAGGGCCGTGATCCGCCCCCGCCTTCGGCTCATGCGCCTACGATAGCTGAGGGTGAGGGCATTGCGGCAGTTCCGGTGGCGGCACGTCCTCCGCCGGCGAGCATCCCTGCGGCGGCGTCGGGTTCTACGACACCCGATGTGACGGCATTGGAGGTGGAGAGGGAGCGCACACTTGCGGCTCTCGAGAAGTTCCGAAGGTTCAATCCACCGACCTTCGAGGGAGAAAAGGTCGAGCCATGGATGGTTGAGTCGTGGGTGGACTTGATGGAGACCTTGTTCGAGGACCTCTACACCTTGGAGAGGGACAAGGTCTACCTCGCCACTCATTGTTTGGAGCGAACGACGAAGGTTTGGTGGAAGCGAATCAAGAGAAATCGAGCTTCCGACCTTCCGCTGTTGACGTGGGAGGAGTTTCGAGGAATGTTCTATGTCAACTACTTCCCCGATAGCGAGAAAAAGAAGCTTCAAGAACAATTTCGAAAGTTGAAGCAAGGTGGCCGCACGGTAGCGGAATATGAGCGGGAGTTCTCTCACATCATTGACTGCGTCCCCGACGTAGTGCGGGATGACAGGGATCGAGCTGATGGGTTCGAGCGAGGGCTCCGGGCTGATATCTACCGGGCGGTGCACATTCTGAAGCTCACTACCTTCACGGAGGTGCTCGACAGAGCGTTGTGGGCGGAGCAAGGAAACGCTCACATCCGGGAGGAGCGAGAAGCGTCCGAGAAGGACGGTGGCAAGAAGCGGGCTCAGAGTAGCTCGGGAGCTCAAACCAAGTCAAGGAGGCCCCCGAAGTACCCTCGAACGCAATCCAAAGGCCGTGGACTGCAGCGGTGTACAATTTGTGGTGGGAACCACGAGCCTAGGACGTGTGATCAACGAGAAGGGAAGTGCTTCACGTGTGGACAGGCGGGCCATATCAGCCGCCACTGTCCAGTGAGGGCTTCGCCTGCCCCTTCGGTCGCGTCGGCTCCGGCGACTCCGGAGCATTATGGAGGAGTTCCACCTGCTGCATCATCGGCTGGACGAGCGATGGTGCCACGCCAACCTGAGGCGACGTGATCGGCTCCGAGTGGGCGTGTGTTTGCCGCCCAAACTCAAGCCGAGGAACCTGCTGAGGCGGAGGATCGCCATGTACTCGCAGGTATGGTTTTAATTAACGGAGTTCGCTCCAGGGCCATGTTTGATACAGGTGCTACGCATTCGTTCATCAGTAGGTCATTTGTACGCATGCATAACATAGAGCTACAAGAGAGTAAAAGCACTTGGAGGGTATCGGGCCCCGGACGGGA
Source organism: Ananas comosus (assembly GCF_001540865.1). Taxonomy (NCBI): domain Eukaryota; kingdom Viridiplantae; phylum Streptophyta; class Magnoliopsida; order Poales; family Bromeliaceae; genus Ananas; species Ananas comosus. Next base: position 7,085,783 of record NC_033641.1, read on the forward strand.
TTTTCTAGTCCGTATGGAGTGTTCGTCTTGTCCGGTGCGATTGGGCGATTGGATAATGCCCATCCATATGTTGGTGTTCAAGAAGTTGAAAGACTTCGACGTCATTCTAGGAATGGATTAGCTCTCGAAGTACTATGCCACCATTCACTGTAGGAACAAGGTGATAACGTTTCGAGAGCCGGGCCAAGAGGAATTCGTCTACCGGGCCTGTAGAAGCTCGCGCTTCACCGCTATGGTATCCGCGACGAGGGCGAGAAAGTTGATTAACAGCGGTTGTACGGCCTACTTGGCGACCGTTGTAGAAGTCGAGAGGATGACTCCGGCACTCGAGGAACTATCCGTGGTCGGAGAGTTTCCGGATGTGTTTCCCGCGGAATTGCCGGGAATGCCGCCAGACCGGAAGATCGAGTTCGTGATAGATTTGGTTCCAAGAACCGCGCCCATCTCGAAAGCTCCGTATCGGATGGCGCCGGCGGAATTGAAGGAATTGCGGGCTCAATTATTGGATCTCCTTGATAAAGGATTTATACAGCCAAGTGTATCGCCGTGGGGAGCCCCGGTTCTATTTGTGCAAAAGAAGGACGGATCGTTTCGACTCTGCGTAGACTATCGCGAGTTGAACAAGGTCACGATCAAGAATAAGTACCCGTTGCCGAGGATTGATGATCTGTTTGATCAGTTGCAAGGATCTCGGGTTTATTCAAAGATTGACCTGCAGTCCGGTTATCATCAACTCAAGATCAAGCCGGAGGATGTTCAAAAGACCGCGTTTCGCACGCGGTATGGACATTATGAATTCACGGTCATGCCGTTTGGGCTCACTAACGCCCCGGCAGCGTTCATGGATCTGATGAACCGTGTCTTCAAGGAGTACTTGGACCGATTTGTCGTGGTCTTCATAGACGACATCTTGGTCTACTCGCGTAGTGACGAGGAACATGCCGAGCATCTGAGAATAGTGCTTCAAGTCCTTCGGGAGGAGAAGCTATATGCTAAGTTTAGGAAATGTGACTTTTGGCTCCGAGAGGTTGCATTTCTTGGGCATGTCATTTCCGAGGGAGGAGTATCTGTTGACCCGAGGAAAGTGGAGGCGATCAAGGATTGGCCTCGCCCGACTAACGTCACGGAAGTTCGAAGCTTCGTGGGTTTAGCGGGTTATTATAGACGGTTCGTGGAAGGATTCTCGAAGATCGTGGGTCCACTTACCCGTCTGACTCGGAAGGGCGCCAAGTTCATTTGGAATGACGAGTGCGACCGGAGTTTCCAAGAGTTGAAGGACAGATTAACTTCGACTCCGGTGCTCGCCTTACCGGTGCAAGATGAAGACTTCGTGGTGTATAGCCACGCGTCACAATGGGGCTTAGGGTGTGTTCTGATGCAGGGCGGGAAGATCATCGCTTATGCATCCCGTCAGCTGAAGAGCTATGAGAAGAACTATCCTGTCCACGACTTAGAGTTGGCTGCGGTAGTGTTTGCTCTCAAGTTGTGGAGGCACTACTTGTATGGCGTGCGTTGCGAGATATACACGGACAACAAAAGTCTAAAATACCTTTTTACACAAAAGGAGCTCAATATGCGACAGTGGCGGTGGTTGGAGTTGCTAAAGTATTTCGATGTTACAATCCTATACCACCCCGGAAAAGCAAACGTGGTGGCTGACGCGCTTAGCAGGAAGTTAGTGGAAAATTTTGCTATGTTGGTCACACGCCAGGAGCCACTGTGGAGAGAGATGGAACGATTGGATCTCGAGGTGGTAGCTCCGGAAATCCCGTCTATGCTTACGGCGCTCGTTGTCCAACCGACCTTGTTGGAGAAGATTAAAAGTTTAGAACCTACAGACCCCAATCTCCAAAAGGTGCGGCGGGACATCGAGAGTGGACACGACGGTGATTTCAGTGTAGACGCCGAGGGTGCGCTTCGATTTCGAAACCGATGGTGCATGCCGAAGAACGAGGAGATCCGGAAGTTAATATTGCAAGAAGCACATCGGACTCCCTATAGCATTCACCCGGGCGGCACTAAGATGTACCGTGATCTGAAGATGCAGTATTGGTGGTCGGGTATGAAGGCTGATATTGGGCGCTATGTAGCGCAATGCTTAGTATGCCAGCAAGTGAAGGCTGAGCACCGATTTCCAGCGGGAAAGCTCCAAAGTCTACCTATCCCCGTTTGAAAATGGGAGAATATTGCTATGGACTTCGTGGTCGGATTGCCCCGTTCGACGGGTGGCCACAACGCAATCTGGGTGATTGTGGATCGTATAACCAAGTCGGCACACTTTCTACCGATTCACACCACCTGGTCAGGCGACAAGTTGGCGCAGGTGTACCTGGATGAAGTTGTGAGGTTGCACGGGGTTCCGAAGTCGATCGTGTCAGATTGAGACCCCCGTTTTACTTCGCAATTTTGGAAAAACCTGCAGGAAGCACTTGGCACACGGCTCGATTTCAGCACCGCCTTTCATCCTCAGACAGATGGACAGTCAGAGAGGACTATAAGGGTAGTTGGGCAAACCATTTGAGGATAGCCGAGTTCGCCTACAACAACAGTTACCAAGCTAGCATTGGGATGGCACCGTTCGAGGTCCTATATGGACGGAAGTGCCGATCCCCTATATGTTGGAGCGATGTGAGTGAGCATGCGGCATTGGCCCCAGACATATTGCGGGAGGCGGAAGAGAAGGTCCGTCTCGCTCGCGAGAGGCTACTTACGGCACAGTCGAGGCAAAAGAGCTATTCTGACAAACGCCGTAGAGATTTGGAATTCACAGCGGGTAACCGTGTTTTCTTGAAGGTTTCACCTATGAGAGGTGTGAAACGCTTCGGAGTGCGGGGAAAGCTAAGTCCTCGATATATCGGGCCATTCGAAGTGTTGGAACGTGTTGGAGCGGTAGCGTACCGGCTTGCATTACCGCCGAAGCTCGCGGGGGTGCATGATGTATTCCACGTTTCTAACCTTCGCAAGTATATCCACGACTCCGAGCACGTGATGTATTATGAACCGCCGGATCTACAAGAAGATCTAAGTTATGAAGAGTTCCCGGCGATGATTATTGCTCGAGAAGTGCGGAAATTGAGAAACCGCGAAATTCCCTACGTGAAGATTCGTTGGACCAATCACAGCGATCGTGAGGCTACGTGGGAACTCGAGGAAGCGATGAAAGTGCATTATCCTCATCTCTTCGAAGAAATGCGTTGAGGTATGAGTTGATTAAGTTATTGAATTAGTTTCGAGGACGAAACTTTTTTTTTGGAGGGGAGGATGTAAGGTACAGAACTTCTTAAATTATGAAGTTACGGAAGGATGTAATATGCTGAATTTTTAATATAAAAATAAATATAAATAAAAATAGTGTGAGATACTATTTTTATTAGACTTATAGACATAAAATATAAGTCTAGAGTGACCCGTGTTGAAATCGGAGTGAAAACAGAATATTTAGAATTTTCTGTGTGAAATGGGGCAGATAAATTAGCAGAAAATGCACAGTGTCAGAAAATTCTGAAAACTGGAGAATAAGTCAAAATTATTTTTATGAGACTAGATTTAAAATTTCATATCATTCTGATGCCCGGAAGGTGGAAAATAAAATCCGACAGTTATCTGATAAAGATTACAGTTCAGTACAACTTTCGGTGACCAAACGGGGTCGAAACTGAAAGACTAAAATTTCTTTCATTAAGTTAAGAAAAACCGAACATGACTGTCAAATTTGAGCTCAAACGGATATTCAGAAAGCTCCGGCGAAAGATATCAGATTTCGAACTGCCTGAAGTGAATAGTGTATGCTACTATTAGGGTGTTGACTATAAGTAGAAGCTTCTAGTTTTTTTTTTCTTCACAGCCACCACCACCCCCACAACACCACACGTTCATGGTGGTAGTGAGAGAAATCCTCACTTTCTCTCTCTAAATAACTCTCTCATCTCTCTAGATCTTTCGCCCAAATTCACGGCGTAGGCGGAGAACAAGCTTGCGAACGCGTTGGGAGCGACGGATCGAGCTTTCGTGCGCCCGTTGGAGCGGCATGCTTCCGTCTCGGCGTTCATATTTTGGTAAACTTTTGGGAATTGGCCTAATCCTTAACCTTAAGTGTTCTAGTAGTCTCTAATGAGCATTCTTAGCATGTTGCTCCATTTAATTTGGATTATTTGGGGGTAATTGCATGTTAGGGCTCAAAAATGAGATTTTGTAATATGTGAGGGTCTCTCCCCAGCAGGGACCGGTCTCTCGCTGCGAACCCGAAAAACCAACGTTCGAGAACCGGTCTCTCCCTGCGCGGGACCGGTCTCTCACTGCAAAGGCGCGCTCGGGGACCGGTCTCGCCCGCCAGGGACCGGTTGCCTCAGGGCTGCCGCAACACTGCTCACTGGGGGACCGGTCTCTCCTTCCAAGGACCGGTCCCCGAGAGTAAAAACTCTCAGGACTTGCCCAGAATTCCAGTTTTCGAACTTTTTAGGTCGGAAAATATTCAACAACCCTCCAACAAGTGTGGAAAAGCTCGAAATACATCCAAACACTCGAATCTCGCAATTTGCAAAGGTCTAGTATGCTACAGTAGAGATCCCGGCATCTAGGATGCATTGTACATTGTGCAGCAGAGGCACATTGACCCTAGTAGACAGGGTATCCTCTTGTGAGGATTGGATCATACTCACTAGTCTATTTTTGCTTGTCGGTGGTCGCTCCACCGAGGCACGAGTCTCTGGAGTACTTCACTAGGGGCAGACGTAGTTGTCCCGCAGACGGTCTCGGTGTGCGAGTGCAGTTTCTCCTCACCTATGAGATTGAGAGTGAGTCGAGGGTTTAACCTACGGGTTAACCAAGTAGATTGGGTAATAAACATGAGATGCATAGTAGACTTGCATTATTACCTCGAGTAGGCATAGTGTATGTGGTAGATTGCATTGCTATGTACTTTTATATACTCATGACATGATTCTAGCATGATAGTAGTTGTTGCATGCATTATCATTATTTATGGCATGATAGAGTAGTTGCAGTTTATCTCTTTATATATCTATCTAACTCTCTACTATGCCAGCTTAGACCTAGTGGGAAAATCGGCGGCGTCGGCGGCCGAACCCACTGGGAACTATATTTATATAGTTCTCACCCCGTGTGGTTTTGGGGTACCGGTACACACAGAGGCGAGCCGAGCGAGAACCGCGGCAAGGGCATAGCGCCCTAAGTGAGCCTAGTTAGTAGCTTTTCCTTTATGCATTAGAGTACCCTCATGTACTAGATGATGTTTTGGATGGTTATTGGAGAACTACTTGTATTTTGAAGAAAATCTGTATTTACATTTTGGAAGAAGGAAATGTAAAATATTCAAATGATGTAAATGTTGAATGGTTGTAATAGTTAGACTATCTCTCTTTATACACTTGTACATTCACTTGTGGTTCTTGCTCTTGGTTACTTGGCACTTGTGTGTCTTAGTCGATCATGTATGTATTGAATTTATTCTCCTGGGCAAATTCTTGTACATGATCTGGTTGTTTGGCCTTGGGNAATATTGCTAGATATGAGGAATATAAGCACGTCATTACATTATTGTCAATTTACATGCAGTGCTACAATAGCAACAAGAAAAATACGAAAGATTGTTAAATCACTGTTTGTAATTCGACACTCCCGAACAAACAGGTACAACACATATCAATTCTGAATCTGTAACAGTACAGTGAATACAATGGATGCTGATTTCATGTGGGCGGTGCTCTTCCACCGTGCTGAAATTGATGTTCCTGTGGGATTTTCTTTTCCTGCAACTGTTTAAAAGGTTAATAGGATCAATTTAAAGCCAAGAATACAATACACATATATATATTGTATCAAGACTTTGTCAATACCTGTTGCAAATGAGTTGGGTGTGGCATGTGTGTCCCAGCGGCTGATTTGAAGATTGAGGACTAATATCCACTCTATGAGGATACATGATAGGATCTGATGATACAGATATATTTTTGGGGCCCTATGTTGTCTGATATTAAAAGAAAGAAAATTTAAACCTATTATTTGTATATAGATAAAATTGTATTAAAGAACCGTCCATAAGAAATATAATTTCTATTACTGTTACGATAATGGCTAAGCCGATGTGTACACCGATCCCATAAGGTAAGTCACTTGGCGACGAATTGTTAATCTTAGGACTTTGTAGATGAACCTATTTTAATAAACCAATTGGTTTTGTAGAATAAGAGATCCAGAATTTTAAAAACAAATAGTCAAATCATACTATATCGAATATTAGAAAAAAAATCTAGATATAGTAATGCATAAAATATTTACACTCTGTTGGGAGGAGGTCGAGTGAGATGATGAGAGACGATTATAGATAGAACATTCACCATTATATATCCTGTCCCCACAATGTTGCCGAACCTGTTAAAATATATCATGAATAATTATCAATCATTGTCATCTATTGTATATTAGAATCCAACAAAAAAATTGATTGAGGTAGGTCAAGATATACCTATTGCTTATTGCCTTTCATCTTCAACCGTCGTACAACTTTATCGGTCATTGACTCTTTTCTTTTGCTTGGCGGGCGGCCTTTACTGCGAACTGGTAGCGGGCTTAGAACTCTCCGGTCATTCCTTCTATCATCCGACGCACCATTCGAAGGTGTTGCCGCAATCGGCGAATATTCAATATCATTGCTCCTCTTGGATGATGAAGCGTATTCCAATTTGGTCTTCAAATCTCGCAATGTACGTAATGCAACTTCACATTTCTCATCGGACTAGCTGCTATGTCTGCAATGTCATACATATTACTACATACTATTTCATATCGATAAATTTTAGCGGTGCTCCCAAAGTTCTTATGCCATGTCTTCACACAGGTATACCTCCGTCTGACATCCTTCCTCCATCGTGTTAATATGTAAAAATTTGGGACAATCATCAACTTCCTATAAACTAGGACGGTAATTGAATGTCGACATAAAATACCTTTATACTCAAATAGACGGCAAATATAACTTACTAGAGAGCCACCCTCATCAAAATATACTGTGAAGGTTGTATCTTTACCTTCGACGCCATACTCATTAACTTGATAAGAATAGGCACTGCCCTTCGAAGACAGTAAGGATGTCTCGCAGTGCATTAATTCCTTAAGCTCTGCCTGAAATTCTCTAATTTCGCAATCGTGTACACATCTTGAAATTGCTTCTTAAATGCATAATGGCTGATACACGGTATGACTGACCTGAATGATTTGTAGTCTAATTCTGCTTCTTTTTCAGCTTTATTCTTTATAGCGCTTTCATACTGCTCAACAAATTATTTTAATAAAGTTTTCGAGTTCACATACCCATCAAAAAATGCATTCATACTTTCGCTTTGCTGTGTTGTGGACATTCCAGCCCAAAATGTATCCTTTACATAAACTGGTATCCACTTACGTCTTTCCTCGTACAGGCCTGACAACCATTCATTATTTTGAAGTCCGTAACAAGCTATCATTCTCTTCCATTTTTTCTCAAATTCAATTTCTATCAGTGATTCATAAATAGCATCCATCATAATGCTCTTAATCGAATGATATTCGCCATAGCTTCTTAGCTTCTCTGGTATCTTCTTTGTAATGTGCCATAAGCACCATCGATGCCGAGTATCAGGAAAGACATGTGCAATAGCATTTTGCATCGCTTTATCTTGATCTGTGATTATTGCTTTGGGGGCACGCTCGGACATGCATGACAATCAATTCCGAAAGAGCCATACAAACGATTCTGTATCTTCAGTGGAGAGTAGGCCGCATCCCAACAAGATCGACTGTCCATGATGGTTAACACCAACGAAAGGGGCAAATGGCATATCGTACTTATTTGTTAGATATGTCGAGTCGAAAGTAATTACATCTCCGAAACATTCATACGCCGTTCTACTCCGAGCATCTGCCCAAAAGACATTGCGAAGCCGAGAATCATCGTCTAGATCTATAGCATGAAAAAAGTTTCCATTTCTCTCTTACTTTTCTCTAAAATAATTACAAATTGCCTCGCCGTCACCTTCACCAAGTTGTAGCCGACGGACTTTTTCAATATAACTACGAGCATCCTTCTCTCCAAATATTAAGTTTTCATACCCACCAGCTTCAACAGCAATAGAATTAAAATTTTTGTTCAATCTGATTCCAGCACGATCATTAAGATCAAGCCGCCTCTTGATGCTCGGATCTATAACTCGATTGCAGGAAAAAAATCGAGACTTATAAGGACTTAGGATGTGATTATGCTCAAGTACAATTTTACTTATTACACAAGATGAATCCGCATTTATTACCACATTTATCTTCGCAAGACAGTTCGTCTTCACCAACGATGGACGAAGATGAAGATTCGTCATGGTCGGATGCCTTTTTCCATGACGAGAGCATGCGATTATTACATACGTAGCCTTGCCATCAGTCATTTTAGTTGTCCTCTTTACAACTCCAAATCCTAATTCTTGTGCTCAATGCTTATAGAAATTAAAAACGGCTTCAAAATTGATAAAAGACATTCTAATTTCTGGTGTCGAAATATTTATGCCTCTGACCTTACTGTTTCTTTCTTCATCCATCTCAAAAATGTTCAATTCAAATAATCAGTCAACCCAGAAATTTAACGAAATTGCTCACCTGTAAGACATTACATGTAGTCGAAATACACAATTGGAATAATGGTGACCGGGCAAACTATTTATCAAAATCAATACATCTAAATTAATAGTGTATACACTACATTCTACTATGCCCTAAAAATGAATCATTGTGGCATAACAAAATAATACAAGTATTTTATTATAAGCACATCCTAAATGTTTTAGTTAGTGCATGACAAATGTGAAGACAAAGAACTCTAATGAGATAGTCGCAACTTATCAGTCTTATTCTTAAAACTGATAAGATAAAGCTCACTTGAATTACAAGCCATTCACACATCATATAAAAGAGACATAAGTTTTTGCAGCTCAAGGACAAGCATCATATACTGGAAGTAATTGGACAGTGTGGACCAGAAGTAAGGAATCGTAGCTAGTAAATTGAGCACACTTGGACAGCAATTATGCGTAAGAGACGAATAGTTGGACTTTCATGTTATATAGAATATTACCGATCAACCTATCTGAACTGGCTAGTGAATTGGCCTCGCTAGTTCCAAGATAATAATATTTCAGCATCAATACAGGAAGGGCAATAAATTTGCAAAATCAACTTTGAGAAATCACTTATATACTTTATTTACGATGCATCTAAACAAATGTAAGTAAAACAATGGTGACAAAGGCCAAGTTCATTAAATGTACTTCAGTAGTAAACTGGTTAGTTGTCATTGTCATTAGGACTGAAACTTTTAAATTCAAAACTTTTTTCAACCTATGAGTAAACTGCACCATGGGATCTCGACCTTTTAGCATAGTTTTACTTTGGTCACGAACCTTTCAATTGTTAAATTGGAACTCTAGCATTTGTGTTGTGTCCCAATTTTACCTTTTTCACTTAAATTCCTCCATCTTCTCACGTTCATCATTACTTATACACTCAATAGTATAACAACATAAAAAAAAAAACCAGTTTCATTAAACATTAAAGATCACTAATTCTCTGCGATTAAATGCTTACAACATCACAATCAACTAATCTGTAATAACTACAACACGAACCCAAGTCACACATATCCACTGAGAAATAGAGAGATGAGATTTACCAAATGCAAGATGCTAATCAAGGCGCCATCCGCATTCGGCCACTTGGACACCAAATCAAACACGAAGTTCCTCTCGCCAACGACAACTCTGCAAGAAGCATCGCTCTGAAGCCCGCCCAATCTCAAACCAGCGCTTCCCCTCTCAGAAACTACGAATCAAAGACGAAGTTCTCCTCACTCTCGCTCTCGCTTTCTCTCGCGGAGGTTGCCTCTGTCTCGCTCAAGCTCTCATCTTTCTTGCTCTATCGCTTGCAGACCTCTCTCTCTCTAGATCGCAGGCACCAGAAAAGGGGAGTGAGACGCCTCTCTCTCGCTCGAGATCTTCTCTCTCTCGCTCTATCGCTCAGCCCTTTCTCTCTCTAACCCGCAGGCGCTGGAAAAGAGAAGAGAGATCAAAAAAGGGGGGGAAAGGGTGAGGAGGAAGAAAATGGGAGTGAGGATAACACTGATTTTTTTTTTTTCAAAAGCTAACTAATATCAGCCATTGGATAGGATAGTTGTAGGATGTACAACCCAAGATGGGTGACGAACAAAATGTAGCATTTGTAAACAGGATGGCCATTATAGAAACACCTGTCCACAAAATACAGAGAGAGCACAACAAGGACGTCGATATAGGACTTGTTACCTAATTTACTAGTATTTATAAAACTTTCAATATTCAACGTGCTTTTTACTAATATGTTATTAATTACAAAATCTTTAAAATTATAGATGACAGATCTAGAGGACGCGGAACTGGTTGATTCGTCCATCCTGACATAGCAGCATCTCCATAGGTCTGCATTTATCAGGAGTGAGGTGAGAGTCAAAAATATTACACTTCAAGTTATCATTAGTATTAATGTATAGAAATGTTGATCTAACTAATTTTTTTCACTGTAGGGATATCGTGGGGTTCAGTTCACAAAGCATGGCTGCAAATTAAACCAGTGGGGACTTGATCATCCTTTGGTGCTCGATCTGCTACGACAGTCTGGATTCTTTTATATTTTTCGACTTAGGCGTGTGTAGCTGGATTAGGCTTTATTAGGAGCTCTAGTCGAGAGATGGAGACGGGAGATCCAGACTTTTCACTTCCGCCACAGTGAGATAACGATTACACTTCAAGTTGTGGCGGTTATTTCTGGTTTCGTGTCGATGGAGAGCCTGTCACTGCTTCTCACGGGAGACCCAGGCTCTCCATCGACACGAAGACCAGAAATAACCGCCACATCTTGAAGTATAATCGTCATCTCACCGTGGCGGAAGTGAAAAGTCTGGGTCTCCCGTCTCCATCTCTCGACTAGAGCTCCTAATAAAGCCTGATCCAGCTGCACACGCCTAAGTCGAGAAATATAATAAAATCCAGACTGTCGTAGCAGATCGAGCACCAAAGGATGATCATGTCCCTACTGGTTTAATTTGCGGCCATGCTCTGTGATCTGAACCCCACGATATCACTACAGTGAAAAAAATTAGTTAAATCAACATTTCTATACATTAATACTAATGATAACTTGAAGTGTAATATTTTTGGCTCTCACCTCACTCCTGATAAATGCAGGCCTATGGAGATGCTGCTCTGTCAGGATGGACGGATCAACCGGTTCCGCGTCCTCTAGATCTGCCATCTGTAATTTTAAAGATTTTGTAATTAGTAACATATTAGCAAAAAGCGCGTTGAATATTGAAAGTTTTATAAATACTAGTAAATTAGGTAACAAGTCCTATATCGACGTCCTTGTTGTGCTCTCTCTGTATTCTGTGGACATGTGTTTCTATAATGGCCTTCCTGTTTACAAATGCTACATTTTGTTCGTCGCCCATTGGTTTCGTCCATTATATTACGAATATGTGTTGATCGTGGTCGACCTTTCTTCCTTCTAACGGAAGGCGGTACAATTGGTGGGTCCTGGGGTCGTGGCCAGTGTCGCCTGTCTGGAACTGGATGGAAAAGCGGTGCGTATGTCTGGCAATAACATTCTACAGTATACCAATAGGAACAAAGAGTATGAAAATCTACTCTTCTTTGCGAATTACTGCAAACTGCTAAAAGATGCGAGCAAGGTATTCCCGTTAGCTTGTATTTGCCGTAATCACAATCCGCATCTAGTCTATTCAGGAAAACATTGTAATTGGAATCTCCAATTTTGACCTCAAACTGAACAGCCCCAAATCGATAGACAATGTGTCCCCGCGCCGTTACCATATTCATTGTAATCCGACTTTGTATTTTAGGTACTAACGTGGCCGTCATACTTTCACCATTTTTACGACGCTGTAAAAAATAACTATCAAGTTTGTAAAAAGTTCCCGCGACAAATACCGTGATAGGCAGAGCACGAATTCCTTAAGTACCCCATTTAAACTTCCGGACATATTGGTGGTCATCAACCCGAAGCGTCGTCTTCCATCAAATGCCCACGCTCAATACTCTTTGTATTCTTCAAGATCATCGACCCACTTCCAAGCATCCTGATCTAACGCAAGTAACTCTTCTTTCAGTTTATAATATTCTACTGATATTGGAACACTGCCAATAGTATAGAATTTGTCTAATAACGAATCATTTTTAAAACGCTTATTCATATTTGCTTTCATGTGTCGAAGACATCACCGGTGTGCATGCCCCTGTCGCGTAGGATATATCTCAGCCACTATTTTCTTTAAGCCACTAAATCGATCAGATATAAAACAAACCTGTCGATTGCGTATAACATAATGTTGCAAGTTTTGTAAAAACCAACGCCAACTTCCACCATTTTCTCCCTCGCAAATTGCAAAAGTTAAGGAAAAAATGCTATCATTTGCATGGACAGCCGTTGCTATCAATGCATGGCCTTCGTATTTGCCATACAAGTGAGTGGCATCAATGCTGACCACCGGCCGACAATGTGCGAATCCACGAATAGAAGGAGCAAATGACCAAAAAACACGACCAAACTGACGTATTCCGTCTGATGGCCATCTATAATCAAGGCGCCAAACATTACCAGGATTACTACTCTGCAGCATAGTAAGATACCGAGGCAAGTCTGTATTTGATTGCTCCCAGCTCCCATAAATAATCTGTAATGGTTTGCTTCTTGCTAGCCATACCTTTCAATAATTTATTTCAACATGCAAAGTGGATCGCGCCGTTTCCTGCACTTCTTTTGACGTCATATTTAGTCTTGCCTTCATTAATGGGAGAATCACTTGGCATATGAGATTTGAAGTATAATTACGGTGTGTCGCATTAAGCATTAGAATAACAAAAGTTTGTTGACCCGCATATGTCTTAACTCTGAAATATATTGCATCTTTAGGAACTGAAGCGTGTAATGTCTAAGGACATCTCTCAACCGTGCATTTTACTGTATAAGTTGTTTTGGTGGATTTCAAAAACTTTATCTGAACATTGTGAGTAATGTGCCATCGATCTAAAGCGTCCACTAAAGATGCCTTATCATAAAAGATTTGACGAAGCCAAGTTCCGTCAATGCTAGACGTGCTAGGTAGATCGGTGTTGGTACGTCTAGCATCGAACTCAGTCGAATTCACAACATACTGATGTATCCAATTGTTATCTGTAGGAAATTGCTCCGGATGGTCAATAAAATCAAGTTCCTCTTCAGGATTGTCTACATATTCGTTGTTTATATGTGGGTTGTCATTCACACTGTAAATGGCATTCGCAAGGCAATTTAATCCACCAACGTGATTATCTTCAACATCAGCAGCTAGATCATTCCAATCGCCGTCCTCATCATTATGAATGGGTGCATCCTCCTGATTACCGTCATAATCATCTCCTTCATCGACAATATTAGCAAGAACTTCATTCCTATTTTCATAGAACGTAGATAGCCTGCAATAGGTCCCGAATCTTTACTATATTAGGTACATTTTCACTTACTATTAATTAAAAAAGAATCAAAATTTTTATTACCCCCAATCATAATTTTCATTAGGTGCATGAAATATCGTGGGTTCGTCATGTGAGGTCGAGGATTGCGCACGTGGAGACTGACTCTGTCTGCAGTATTTATAATTAAAATTTATCAAAATATTTCATAATTAAAGAAAATATTCACCGCAATCTAGAGATATTACTGACCTTGTAATCCTTACGCCTGGTTCATTACCAACTTCATGGTCACCAATTGGATTATCCGAAAAACCCACATCGATATCATTATATAGCAGGCTTGTGTAATAGCCTTGCGATTGATATTGTGTCTCTAACGGATAGAAATCTTTCTCGATGTATAGCGACACACATTCATAATGTTCAAACAATCCAATTAATCCCTCCAATGATTCATCATCTACTATATCGTGAGCAATATATTCATTCGCTCCCGTAGGACATCGAATTGTGAATTTAAGACAACATTCTTCTCTATTACAATTTACTAAACGATACATTCTCATATCAAAATTCTTATAGATCGTATCTGAACGAATCGCGATCAATTTCTTTCGACCACCGACATATCGGGGACCATTTTCATCCATAACTAACTGTCCATCCCAATGAACACTAAGAGACATCCGACGACTAGCCATTTTAACTACACTTAAAAAAACTTTCAAATCTTCTCTCAAAATATATAGTGAATATAATATAAAAGTTTAAACCTAAACTAGGCTAATGGCTAGTTTAAAACTAGTTTAAACTAGGTTTAAACCTAGTTTAAACCTCAACTCGCCTAATGGCTAGTTTAAACCTAATTTAAACTAGGTTTAAACCTAGTTTAAAACTAGTTTAAAGCACAAGTTTAAAACTAATTTAAACTTTAAACTAGGTTGAAACCTAATCTAAACTAGGTTTAAACCTAGTTTAAATTAGGTTTAAGTTAGGTTTAAATTAGGTTTAAACCAAATTTATACTAGTTTAAACAAAAAGTTTAAAGCTAATTTAAACTTTAACCTAATTTGAAGTTTATACTAGGTTTAAACCTCGGTTAAATTAGTTTTAAACCTAATTTAAACTAGGATCAGCATCTAGTTTAAAACGAGCTCGTCAAAATGTTTAAACCTAAACTAGCTAATGGCTAGTTTTAACCTAGTTTACACCTAAACTAGGCTAATGGCATATTTAAACCTAGTTTAAACTAGGTTTTAAACCTACTCAAAACTGTGCTAATAACTGCAGCTGAGAGAGCTACCTGCAATGTGGGTTGTTGAGGGAGGTTGGCACGGGCGGCGGATGCGGCAGTCGATGGGAACCGGCGGGGGCGACGTCGGCAGGGGCGGCGACGACCGGCCAGGGCTCCTGGAGAGGGAGTGGCAGAGAGAGAGAGAGAGAAAGAGACAAAGAGGGCGAAAGCAAGACAGGGAGGGAGAGGTTGTCAGGCTGGGCCCTAGGTATACCTAATTAAGACGGTGAATGATTCATCGTCTTCTCTAGAACACGGCCAGCCTTCGAAGGAGGTGCTGCTGTTGCACCAAAGACGGTGAACGATTCACCGTCTTATCTAGGCTACAACACCCTGGACTTGCAAAGTTTTAGGGGGTGTGGGGATTTGCTGTGAAGGCGGTGAATAGTTCACCTCCTTCAGAAGGCGGTGAATCATTTACCACCTTCACAACAGATATTACAAAGACGGTGAACCATTCACCGTCTTATCTAGGCCACAACACCCAGCACTTGCAAAGTTTTAGGGGGTGTGGGGATTTGCACTGAAAGCGGTGAATGGTTCACCGTCTTTAGAAGGCGGTGAACCATTCACCGCCTTCACAACAGATATTACAAAGACTGAACGATTCACCGTCTTTGTGAGAAATATCCTACGTAGCGCCCACGTGGCGAAAGGAGGGTTAGTTTTACGAATAAAATTTTGGCAGGGTCATTTTGCCAATTATAAATTTTTGGAGGGTCATTTTATAAAAAAGCCCTATAGATTAACCTATTACCCTTTGTTGATTTTCTCCCAATCTACATGGTATCAGAATAGGAAGTCCTGAATTCGAGTGCTGTCTGACTCTTAGTATTATTTAATTTTCTCCCATTTAATTAAGTTCATGCTTTCGGTCTATTAAAAAAATTGCGATCCTAGAAGTGAGAGAGAGTGTTGAATACTAAAATATAAAAACACTTTTCTCTGGTAGCTTAAGCTATAAGAGACAAACGGTTGTTTCATATAATTTAACAGTTCTATATTTTGCTAGATTTCTTTATTATCTAGTATTACAATGTGTTTTTTTAGTTAATTTTCCTAAACAACAGCTAACGGTTGCAATGTTGTTTTCATTGCAATTGCTTTCACTGACTTAGGATGAGATCACGTTGCAATGTGATCTTCTCCTAAATCGACGATTTTTTGGCATCTTTTGGGTTTACAGTGTATTGCTCATCAGTTCTATGCAATGTGGTTTCTCTAGTTATGTTACAATCTCTTAGAAGTTGTCTTGGTTCTATTTGAGGTTTGCTCATTTACTATTACACCACTCTTTGATGTAGGCGATGTGTTACTCAGCTTATTTATGAACGAGCTATATGGCTTCCAACTTGATAATCATCGGTGGTATGTTTCTTCTGACTATTATTGTGTGCAATGTTTTGCATTTCCTCTTTTTTTTTACTTAGTTATTTTACATACTTCACTATATTTTTTTTATCATTTGGTTGTCTAGTAATGCTTACAAAGGAGCCTGCTCAATAGATGAATATTAGAAGAATATTAGAATAATGAGTTTAGATATTCTATTATACTATAATTTTTTAATCAGAAAAAAAGGAATTATTGGATGGTAATGAAAGCCTAAAAGTTTTAGAACTTCTGAGACTAAGGTACAAACAGCTTATTAACTTATTTGTTCATCTGGACCTAAAGTAAATTGTGTTGAGGTTGATGGTTATGGTGGAGAATAATGATCATTTTTCTGCTGCCTTCAATTTGTATCAAGGCTGAAAACTTTGAAGCACAGATACTTCAATTTATGTGTACTTTGCGTATCGGATGCGGATATGGGCCCGATATGTGTCCAATACAGGATTGTAATATCTGGAGTTTTTTAAAAATAAAAAAAAGACCAGTTATGGCTCGTATATGGGGGGATACGGGAGGATACGGCTGGGATTTGCGGGGATACGGCTAGGTTCTTTTATGATCTAAAATGATCGGAGTTGAAAATTTTTTGAAAACCCCATAGGAAATAAGGAAAAGAGTGGAAAAAATGCCAATCACTCTTCAATTCGGCATTTTGGATGGTGGAAGGCACTCTTTCTCACTGTCTCCACAGAATATTAAGTTATGGTTTATGCCTTTAGCATTAAACTTTTACTTCTTAATCTAATTGGTTAAACTGTTAGCATATTTTCTTTTGCTAATGTTTTATATAGTAGAACGTAATGCTATTTGAAAACATACATATATGATGGACTAATTATCTAGTTTGTTCAAGTAAATATCTATTGTTATCATTTAGTCAAGCTAGATGATGTTTGATAGTCTTTGAATTATTATTCCTTATAGTTGGTTATCTTTTTTGATGAACAGAGCTAGAACAATTGTACAAGCTAATGTATATGTCTCTTAATATAATCTAGGTATCTTGATTGTCCTCAATATGTCATTATATATAGTCAACATATGTTTTAATATATTTAAAATAATATTTTATTCAAGTGTCCCCTACATATTGTATCCTAGAGTTTTTGGAACTTAACTGTATCATTGTATTCGTATCGTGACGTATTCGTATCCTTGTATCCGTATCTGTGCAATATAGTTTGCAAATCACAATGTAAGAATTGAACTTTATTTGTATGATAAAGAGACATTCCCTTGCTTTTAAGTTTGGATTGCTGATTCCTGCAAATCATATTGATGCTGTTTAGCATGCTGATGTGCTGGGTTGTGTATAAACAAAGATGACAACCGATGGGTGATAATACATAAATGACTGCACAAACTGCTGAATGGACTTTGGCATTGATTGCCTACTTTGCAAGTAAAAGATTAAGCTGGAATGCCTTTGAGCTTCAATGAGAAGTCATAAGAAAAAGTCACTAGAGAGAGGCTGTTAAAGTTAAATTTGATGCTAGATGTTGGAAAAGCATAACCATGTATGAAAGTATACTACATGTTATATGCGCATTCAAACCCTTGAAAGCATGCAATGGTATCTGTTATTCTTCTAGTGCAGCATGAGATGAACAAAAGAAATAGTATTGCCTAAAATCGTAAAAATTCAAACTGCAAATCCGAATTTAATGACTTTTACTGCTGACAATAATGTAACTCTTGGTTTTACATTGATGTGGAAAATATAGCTTTAGATATGATCTATAAGTTCTCTGTTGCATGTATTACCAAATGTTTGTTTCCTGAGATTTTGTTTTCTTGCATATTATTTAGGTATCCTTTGGAGCTACGCAAGGAGAAGTCTACTAAAGATAAGGTGATACAATGAATCTCTCTCTTTAACGAATTTTATATTTAAATGGAAGTCACTTTCCTTGACGAATAGCTCTAATACTTTATTGTCATGTGTTGAAATATCACACAAAAATTCGAAACCAGTTCAAGTCAGTGCCTTGCTTGATCCTAGTTGAACTTGTAAAATTCCTTTCACTTCTCTCTGAGAGAGTTGAAATTACTT
Source organism: Ananas comosus (assembly GCF_001540865.1). Classification (NCBI taxonomy): domain Eukaryota; kingdom Viridiplantae; phylum Streptophyta; class Magnoliopsida; order Poales; family Bromeliaceae; genus Ananas; species Ananas comosus. The sequence goes on from NC_033641.1 coordinate 7,104,066, forward strand.
GTGTGACAATCATATTTAGCATCCAAGTTTGTTAAATGTTTGCTTGTATATTTTATCTCCGTCAGTCATAAAAGCTGTACTCAAATCCCTTGAGCCATCCTCCGCAGCCTCAACCCTTGAACTGTCAGTTCTTACCTTCTTGTTCTTAAAGAGAAACAAATATTTCTATCTGAAATCTTAGATTGATGAAAAGCACGGTAGGCAGATAGTGAAATGGCTGCCCATCTACAAAATACGGTCTTGGAGAAAAGAAACATTTCTGTCTGCAACTCTTAGAAGATGAAAAGCACTTTAAGCAGATATTGAAATGGCTCTGCCCTGCCCGTCTACAAAAATTATGGATATTATCTAGTTCTGTCCAAATTAAAATCAATTTTAGTTGCTTTTATACTAGCATACGAAGCTGTTTGAAGCCAGCTAAGAAATTATGCCTCATGTAGGCGTCATATTGAGATACGTGCTGGCTCATAATTTGAGTCACGATCAAGACTAACCTGCGAACTTGATTTAACATTGAAGTGAATGGATGCTAGGGTTTCCAAAATTTGTGCCAGGCCAAGACAAGCTATGCCTTGCTTGCAGTTGACTTAGCTCATTTAACCTGGTCCTAAACATGTACATAACCTGTGCACATTATGATAGTGATTGTCCTGGATGCCTTCACAGTGTGCACCCTTTATTGGACGCGTGAGTAATCAATATAGCATGCTTTGTTGATACGGAAAGTGCAATATGAAATGTTTGGCTTCAATTAATTTAGTTTATTTTCTCAAGTTTTGATCAACTTATAAGATGCTCTTTATTAGTGTGGTCTGTTGGTTAACTCACATAAATGCCATAAAGACACCTTAATGGTATTATACCCCATTACATGCACGTTATGGTAGTACTTGGATTGTGAGATTCACAAGTTAACATTTTATTAGTTCGTAGAAAGCAAAAAGTGTAGAAAAAGACAGTAACATGTGGCAGAACTCATGGTTAAAAAAAGGGTAAAAATGTATAGAGACCGAGGATTAACGTGCCTATCGGCACTGGCCGTATTTACCATGCCGTATTGTGCCAACAAGATATCGGCACAATACAGCCCCCGTGCCGATGGCACAACTCAAAACCCTCTATTCTTGAAATTAGTAAGAAATTTTCTCAATAAAGTTCAAAAGATTTGATAAAAATATGTAATAAATAATTGGCATATTTTGCTGCTAAAGAAAATAAATATTTCATGTCATTACGTGTTGGCACACATGTATTTTTTGTGACCGACATGCATCGGCATGGCCCGACACGCACCGTACCATACCGTGCCGGCAAGTTTCCAATATGATCCCGTGCCACGGCACTTAAATCCTCGATAGAGACCTCTTCAAGTATAAGCCAATTTGATGTGCACCATCCAAATTGTTTTTTTTTTAAATTTGATTGTGGCCTCCTTAGTTTTAAATATTCTTATTTGAACTATTTTCCTCAATTGAATTGGGGATCCGTTAAAAGCAACAAATTCTTTGGCTATCAGTCATTAACGGTTTACTTAATCTGCAATTCCATCAACTGAAAACATCCAGAATCGTTAAATTAAGCAAAATCAGCATTACATATATTTACTCCCTGATTTAATTGATGAAAGTACTCAAATCACAAGAATCGAAAGTTGAGCAAGTGGTTGTCAAAAGAAAATAAATTAACGGGTTTATTTCGAAATGGCCTATCATTGAGGGCGTTGTACATGTTAACCTTAAAAAGGAATAGGGCTTACACTTTGCTGAAGTAATCTGTTTGCAGACTTTTATTCATGTCGAATTATTAAACGTTGACTTTCTAACGCCATAAACTGTGCTGTTTTATGTAATACTGAACCATATTGTTGTATCCTGTGTACTTGCACAGCAGTCAAAAGGTTGCAAGAGAAATGAACGATCAAATGATAGCCAAGATGATATGGAAATGCCTCTACAAAGTGAAATGGATGATAATACTGAGGATTCTGAAGAAGCAGCAGGCTCACAATGTGATGTTTCCAACGTTTCTAATCATTTGACTAAGAATCTATCCTTAAATGCAGTTAGTTCAACCAAAGTCTCTGATGCGAAGGTGCAGGGACTTATTGGTGATTGTGATAAGCAACAATCAACTCTGCCTGAGGTTGGTTGCATATAGATATTTTAACTTCCTATTTGTCGGCCTTTTCTCCTCACTTATCATCTTTCAATATTATAGGTGGTGAAGCCTTGTGGGCGAATCAATTCGTGCATGGTTGTGGGAAAAGACGCACTCTATTTATACGGAGGGATGATGGAAATCAAAGATCGAGAAATTACGCTTGATGATCTTTATTCGCTTAACCTGAGCAAGCTAGATGAGTGGAAGTGCATCATACCGGTTAGCTATTTTATTTCTCTTGTTCTGAGATTCATTTAATTTATTATTTTGTTCCTTCTGTAATATATGTTAGAGGCATGTAATTTATCCAGCGTGTAAGTTCGTTCCTGTCAGTTGGTGTCGTACTAACTACATATGGTCGACATCTGCTAGATGACTTAGTAGGATAGCTTTGAGAAACTAGCAAGATATTCTAAAATTAAGTATATCATCAAAGATTTCATTAGATGTTAATAACAGTAACCTACTTGAAATAAACTAATCCAACTCTATCTTGTTCTTCCGCCTATTTTTTTCCATTGAAATTGATAATTTTACATAAACAGTAGACCATTTCTTAATAGTTATCAGCCATCAGCCAAGTTGTTCTTTAACTAATTTCTAGCTTTTACATTCACAGGCATCAGAATCTGAATGGCAAGACATTTCTGAAGATGAGGACGAAGAGGAGGATGAGGATGATGACGATGGTACCGAAGATGATGAAAGCGATGATGGTAGTGACACTAGTGAGGCAGATGATGATGATGATGATATTGTGGTATTGTATACAATAATGCAGTCTGCTCTTCCATTATCTTTTCTTCACTATATATATATATATATATATATATATATATATATAGAGCTAGGCTGGTATACTATCGGTACTACCAAGTTGTTTTCAATAATGCCGCTTCCAAATCGACGATCGGCTCCATTAGACTTGATCTATACTATTTAAAGTATTTGGAAGCTAAATTTCATAATTTTTCGGCATCATTTTCCTATCAAACGAGTAGTCTAAAAATGAACGGCTGAAAATAAAAATCTCATAAAAAATGATGATAAAAGACTTGAATTTAATATCAGAGGTACTGATCTTACTCTAAATAGTGAAAAAAATTTTCTATAAAAATTTCATCAGATTTGGATTATTTTACACCGTTAAATTCACAAACGCGTCACATCAACCCTTAAAATTGTCAATTTTGAGACCTTTTGATTACTAGCCAAACGATGTCAAAAAATTATATGGTTTCCAAAGACTTTTAATAGTGTAGATCAAGTCTAACGGAGTCGATTGTCGATTTGGAAGCGGCATTATTGAAAACAACTTGATAGCACGGAGGCCTTCGTGCTATTGATAGTATACCAGCCTAGCTCTCTCTCTCTCTCTCTCTCTCTCTCTCTCTATATATATATATATATATATATATATATATATATATAGAGTGAGCTGGTATGCTTCTGGAAGCATGGAGCCTTCCGTGCTTCCAAACCGTTTTCGATGTTGGGACTTTCGAATCGACGATCAGCTCCGTTAAACTTGATCTAGAGTATTTGAAGTACCTAGAAAATAAATTTTGTGATTTTTCGATATCATTTGCCTGGTGATTGAAGGGACTCAAAATCAATAATTTTAATGGCCGTGGTGAGCTGTTTGCATGTTTAACGGTATAGAAATATCTAAATTACGTGAAATTTTGATAGAAAATTCTTTATACTATATAAAACAAGATCAATATTTTTTATCTAAAATTTTAGGTATCGTTTGGTTTAGGTATAAGCAAGAACTAGCTATTACAGGGATAGGTACAAGTATGGGGATAAGAAAAATAGCATTTGGATGAAAATTGGGTTGTTTCTGGGGATAAGAAAAATAGCGTTGGATAGATAATATGGAATAAAAAAAATATTAGGTAGTTTTATATAGAAAATGGAGGTGTTGGTGGGGATAGTTATAACCGTTTATTATAGGTAACCGAGAATTATTGTTCTCGGGTAAAAAATTAGTGTTTGGGTATAAAGGGGGGATAAGGGCATATCCCTATCCCTATCCCCTAACCAAACACTGCCTTAATGTCATATCATCATATTTTGTAAGATTTTTATTTTCAGCCGTTGATTTTGAGCCACTTCGATCACTAGGCAAATGATATCAAAAAATCGCAAAATTTATTTTCTAGATACTTAAAATACTCTAGATCAAGTCTAACGGAGCTGATCGTCGATTCAAAAGTCCCAACATCGAAAGCGACTTGGAAGCACGGAGCGCTCCATGCTGGAATACCAGGCGCACTCTATATATATATATATATATATATATATATATATTCTCTTGAAGATGATGCTGTTATATATTGATTCTATCGTGGTTAACATTCCTTAGGGTGCATTTGGTTCGCACTATCTTATCTAGATATCCAGAAATCTAGTATATATTATAGCATTTGGAATTCTAGTTAATATTCTGGTTAGAAACCTTTTATTCCGAATGGAATAAAATTTACTCCAAAAAGGGTAATGTTATTAACGGAATGAGAGAGGGGTAAGTATCTCACATTTCTAAATGCTTGTAATCTGAGATGGTTTTCCAAATTCCTAAACTACCCTCATGAAATCTTGAAACCTATTATTTATTTAAATTTTAGTTTGAAAATAAATTTAAATGCAAATTTAAATTAAAATTTAAAGTAAAATTCTTTAAGTTTTTTGAATCCAAGAATCAAATTCTCATTTTAATTCACAATTTAGATGTAGAATTTAAATTTTGAATATTAAATTGGAATTTAAGAGTCAACGCACATTTTGAATTCAACATTTGAACTCAAAAGAAAACATTGAGTTTAATGTTTTATTTTAAATACATTTCGTAATTAAATCACTAGAAGCCCTTTGAATTTAAAAATGCTTCAAATAAATTTCGTTTTAATTAATCACTAGAAGCCTTGTGAATTTAAAAATTGAACTCAAATTTGAACTGAAGCTTTAAACATACATTTCAAATTGTACATTGATCTCAAAGTTTAAGTTTGAGTTTAAACATATATTGTTTAGTTAAATCATTCAAAATCCTTTGAATTTTGATAATTAAACTCAAATCTGAATTCAAGAGTTAAATATATGATACAACTTGAATTCAATGTTGGAGCTCCAAATTTGAGTTTAATTTATTTTATGCAAATATATTTAAATTTTAATTAAATCACTATAAATCCTTTGATATTGGAAACTAAACTCAAATTTGAGTATAATTTGGACATAAAATTTAATTTATAATATAAAATTAAATTTAAATTTTTATTCAGATAAATATTTTAGTTAGATAAATATTTCAAAATTCAAATAAAAAAAGGGGCTTAAAAACAAATTGAAATATTAAGCCAGCAACATATATAACGAGTTTAAGCTTGACTTTTTTTTAAAAAAATTTCAAAATCAAAATTTTGATTTATATATTAATTTTATTTTATATTCTAATGGTAAATAATGCCTTTATGAATAAATAAAGTTCTTTCTGTCGAAAATTTCTGGAAAATTACATATATCATTATCTAAATTATAGGAAATCTAATGGTTAAATTAAACACAATAATTTTATACTCCTGATAATTTAAGATAAGACTAGAGCATGAATGAAACGCGAGAAAACTACATTCCCACTAATCTACTTACTGGAAATGATTTCCTTTAATCTGATAATTCTTGGGAATTCTTTGTTACGTGAACCGAATGCAGCATTAACTGAATTAGATGGAAGTAGGCACCAAGATCAGTAGATTGTAAGAGGTTATGCAACATGCTCGGTATGAGTCACACCCATGTTAGAGAAGCACTCTGTACTGCAAAATGTTTTTACAACATTTTGAAACTATTTTTTAAGGCAACCTAACAATCTAGATTGATAGAGATGCAATGATGATATTCTGCAGATTCCAACACATTAGCGTACAATAGGAACCTCTACATTCTGACTAAATTTTTATCTGATTACTCGGTAAGAAGATTCGAGGATCCACATTTAAGCTGATAATACTCCTATACAGCTATACTTCATTATCAGATGTTTCAGATTACATAGATTTTGTTTTTTCTTCCAGTCTTGCACAAGAATCTTATGCTGTATCAAATAGAGCTTTCCTAGTCCCATATGCTAGTTTTTCACAGTACAATTACGAAATTTGGTGTAGATTGAAATGTTAACAAACCAGCGAGTAGTTCTCTTTGATAGTGGTCTACTTTAGGAGGTGGTCTGGGTAAGACCTATTGCCAATCTAGATGAACATCAAAAGGGTGATGTTACTTACTTTGTTATTCTAGTATACAAAACCAAAATGTCTAGTCTACAAAACGAAAATGGCTATCTTATGCAAGATGCTCAAGTCTGCTTAAAGCATGAGCCTGAGCCTGTTCTTGTGTCTAGACAATATCCTGGTGATTGACATAATTAGACATTTTCTATTCACTCCCTGCATCTGATAACTATCTCCTTGTTCTAAACTTGTATTGCTTACCGTCGTTCAGTTATTATCTGTGGACCCAACATAATTTTTTTTTCTTTTTCTCGGCATGCTTGCGAAGTGTGACGTTAATGGGAAAAAGACTCTGGATATGTCCACTGCCGTGTCCTTATTGAAGGGTGAAAAAAAGAACTTGCGTAGAAAAGAAAAACGTGCAAGGATAGAACAAATCAGGGTTACTCTTGGTCTTTCAGACTCTCAGAGGACCCCTACGGTAATTTTCTATTTAATTTTTTTTTCCCTTTTTTCAAGATTTCTTATATATAATTTTTGAGCTGCCACTATTTAGAAGTTGCCGTAGTAAACTATATTCCATTTTGCGTGCTCACTCGAGGAAAATGCTGAAACAATCTTGTTCATTAAATGCTGCTTATCTCTGAAAACAATAATTGGTCAAGAAGTAATGCTTTCTAGGACTTAAGCTGTTATTACTGCTGATAAATATGGGCAAAATGTTTACAAGCACATGCAGTATCCATAAATAGAATATCAGTGCAAAAACTATGAAGCCAATATAAAAATGAGTAAACGTTATTAGCTTGAGAAGCTTCCTGCTGGCTGCAGATGACTTAAAACCGAAATTATGTGTTCCAACTAGTGGGCATTACTTAATCATTGGATTTTTTTTTTTTTGTAACCTTTATTCACAGAAAGATGTCATCATTATCTCAAAATGAGATAATTAATCTTTCAAATTTTGTTTTATCAATGGCTAGTATGGAACAAAGGGAACTACTGTTGTTCATTTCGTACTTTGGCTGTTTGACTAAAAATTTTTAGATCTTTTGGTAATCACAAATTCTAAGAAACTGGCTGGTTGATTAGAAAAATTTTAGATCTTTGGCGATGTTTGGTACCATTGCCTTTTTATTTTGGTTTTTAATCACATTCTATGTAATTGGATGCATGAGTGGATGGACTTCTTGATTTTCTGTTTTTGTTGGTGAGCTTGCAATACACCCTGGAGGGATGCTGAACATCTCTTTTGGGAAAATAAACCAGACAGAAAAAGTTGCAACTAAGTTTTTTCTTTGTTGCCAAACAAACGAGGTAAACGTACAAATTGCAAGGAAGCAGCCATCCACTGCTGCACTTCATTGCATTGGATTTTGTGTTCTGAAAAATGGACAAAAAAAAGCTGTAGTATCAAATGAGGCCTTATTTGTCAAAAGAGTTTGTTGTTGCATGGGCTTCAGATAGTTCTTTTTGTATTTTTCTGACAATATTGATCGTTTAATTCTGATTGTAAATTTTGTAGCCTGGAGAAACTTTGAGAGATTTTTATAGAAGAACAAGTATGTACTGGCAAATGGCTGCTCATGAGCATACTCAACACACTGGAAAGGTTTGTTACTCTGTTTTTTCATCCAAAATTCTGTACCAATTCCTTTTTTTTCTATTTAATTTTGTTGACTTTTTTATTGTTATATTTACCGGTATCCCGCTAGTAAGATACTTGGGTTAGGTTTTGGGGGTGGTTAGGTTCGAGCCCTTGCGTAGAGGGCATAGTGAGGGGACGTTGAGGTAAAGGTAACGGTGTAAGAGGGGAGAGTTTTTTTTTTAATGCAAAATATTGTAGTATGAATTCTTTAGAGGAGCCCTAGTATATAATTCATCCCCAAGTAGTTTGTGCCAGCCTTTTAATTGCCCAGGTCAATGCTCAAAAAACAAACAAGTAAAAATGTTATTTTACCCGAGGTTTAAAGTGCCGCTCCGTGCCGTTTAAAGTGCCACCCGGTGCCGCGGCACGTACCGTGCCACCAAAATGATGGCACGGTACGGGGGGGGTCTTGGACCCCCTTCCGTGCTGCAACATGCGACGTCGTGCCGCATGAGACAGCGGCACGACGCAGTGTGTGGCGGTACAGTGCCATGCCGACACTTTGCTATTTTTTTTTTGCTTTTTTTTGCTTTGTTTTGTTCTTTGGGGTATCCGAATCATTCTAGGTACCCTACACCCTCCAAAATCAAAAATTTACTTATTAGGTAAGTCAAAAAAATTATAGTTTATTTTTTTGTTTATCAATATACGGACAAAAGATTTGTCCGAGCCCTTCGCTTCCACCACAGACATCCATTTTTTTCTTCCAAAATTTTATCAAAATGTCGCACCGCAAAATTTTTGGCAAATTAAGGGAACAATCGAACTCGATAAACAAATTTTGACGCACATCAAACATAAAATTTCATTTTTGTGCTAGAAGATTGAAAATACTGATAAAATTAAAAGCTAAATTAAATAAATTGATACTTAAATTTATTTAATTTATTTGTCGTATAATTTATTGTTTAATTTTTTGCCCAATTTGCATAAAAAATCCACTAGTTTTTTTTGCAGAAGTGGGCTGTCTTTTTCGATTTTGCAGATTCGGGCCGGATTTTCAGCCTTTTGACCAAAATGCCCCTCGTCTACATCCGCCTCTTTTGTATACGGTGAGAAACGTATATCATAACGTACGATCCTGACAGGCATTAAATGCGCCCCTTGCGCTTTACGCAACCACACTCTCATCGGAACCCGAACCAAATCGGCCCCGCTATTTGCCAGCCTCGGTGTTTGCTGTTCGGCTTTAAGAAATTAAATTTGCTGAAGCTACATGAGAAAACCTACACGGCCGGCAATAGGAATAATAGTGCAACGCGAAGAGAAATGGTGCAACAACCCTTCTAACAGTGCATCTTTCGGCTGGTATCAGTGCAATCTCTGCCGCTCAGATGTGCAATGCAGGTATTCAACATTCTCCCTCACGAGAGCAATCTCCCATTCCCCCGTAAGGAAGGCAGTCTTGTACCTAGACCATAAGAAGCGTAGGGGAGTATAATCCAGCACTCTCCTTCCTTATGGAAGCCTGGCAGTTTATTCTATCACTGTATGCCGACCGCTGCATTTGCAGAGGAGAAATGGAAGAAGCGTCGGGAAGGGACATGGCTTAAAGGTTATGAACTGGAGGAGGGATGAGGCAGAAGGAAGGAGGGGAACAAGGCGGTCACACCAGCAAACCGCTACCAAAAGGCCCAGCAAGTATTAATTGTAAGAGCCGCTTTCTCTTCCCGAGGAAATATTTGTGCAGGTGAATAACCGGTGGATATTAATTGTGCAAATATTTGTACCGGTCTCACTCCGCCTCACCCATAATCGAGTAGAACATATACGTTATTGTACGACCTCTGCCGTGAGGATTAAATGCGACCTACGAGTGGATACGCAACCTTCGAAATATCGGTATGCGAACCAAATCTGCCCCGCTATTCGCCATACTCAGTGTTCGATGTTCGGTTCTTTGAAATTTGGAAGAAACGTCACCGGCGACGAGAATATTGATGCAAATGGAAGTGAAATAATACAACAACCCTTATAAAAGTGCAGTGCACACTTTATATTAGTGCAACATTGTGGCAAACAGTGCACTATTCGAGCAAATATTTTCCACGGTTGCTGTAAACGAACCAACCGAAAAAGGAAAGATGTTCGGTCATGTGGCAAACAGTGCACTATTCGAGCAAATATTTTCCACGGTTGCTGTAAACGAACCAACCGAAAAAGGAAAGATGTTCGGTCATGTGGCAAACAGTGCACTATTCGAGCAAATATGCTGCAATATTAGATTAAATCGTGTAAGATCGTTCGAAATAAATTAAGATTTATTTAAATAGAATAATCATGTGGCTATTCTGAATACATTTTCTCGCTGTACGCTGTTGACTGTTTGGTGTGCTATCACGTCAGGACATTACTGGATTCTTACGATGTGTGATGAATAGGTTGTCCCCAACGAGCATCCCACTAACTATCAACCGCCTTATTGCTCCCATTCCCCTATTCTTACAATTTATGCATTGTTTATAACCACCATCGTCCGCTTCGAAGCCCAAGTGGCCGTTACACTTTCAATCTATGTTGCTTGCAATGGCCTCAAAGTCGTCGCAGTCTACTGATTCTTCGTCTAACGCCGCCCGGAAGGCACTGTCGTGGCCGGTTATCGGCGGCCCGGGCGGTATATTCATTGTGAATTCGAGGTGTTTCGTTGGAGCATACAGGAAGACTTACGCGTCGGTCGTGAAGCCCCATCATCTTCCCGTCATCCACAGTACCATTTTCGGCAATATCTTATAGTTTTTCGACATCACCTCAGACAGGCTCATGCTGGAGTTCATTCTGCAACATTGGAAGGAAGGTGTAGAATTCGAAATAGGCCCGCAGGTCATATGCTTCACGGCCCAGGAGATTGCACTTCTGCTTGGATTATCCCTGTCGGGCCAAGTATCAGATCTAAATCTGAAAGTTGAATCGGAGATTCAGAAGCGTTACCTTGAGGGGAAGAAGGTCGACCGCAAGAACCTCGAGGTAGTATTGAAGGAGAATGTCGCCCAAGGAGGACGAAGGCGACATCTGCGACTTCGTCAAATTACTCATTCTGTATTTTTTTTGTTGCATTCTTTTCACAAATACCAATAATATTTGCCCAAAAGGCCTTGTTGCTATCTTGTCGATGAACTCTCTGGCCTGGGACGCTATAATTGGCCGAAGGCAGTACATCGGCTAATCATCGACAGCCTATGCTCCGCCGAAATAAAATTGCAAGGTAATGTGTAGCGGGTGGGATACGTTTTTGGATGCACCCCTCTTCTCCCTGTAAGTGTATATTGTGAAAATAGTTTTAGGTATCTATCATATTGCAAAGTATAAAAACATTTGCGACAGGTCGCAAGTAATCGTGCAAAAGGACTTTGTTCTATATGTTAATCGTGTAATTTTATGAACTATAGCGTAATATTGTGCTGATTAGTAGTGTAATATCGTCTTTGCAATGAGGTGTGGATATATGAGCACACTGGATACAGATGTCCTTTATCTTTTTGCCGTGCAATATTTTCTCGTGTCCAGATGTGGGATACAATTAGATAGATTCGGCATTCACGGGTATCGTCGAGAGTGAAGGAGGATTTTAACTTCACTAGGTGCCGACGCAGGCTCGACCTCTCCCCGGAAGAATAACGGTTGCTAGGGGTCATGGTTGATGTTCCACGTCGTCGGCGCCCCACCAAGAATGAGGAACCCCCGAGTGGCTATAAAGAGGTGATAACAGCAATTGTTCGTCTGGAGGGCGTGGTGTACAGTATTGCCACCTCCGTGGTCGCCATACTGAGCAATCCTGCTCTTCTACCAGCACCAACATCATCGCCAGCGCCTGTTGGAAGTAAAGAGAGTAAAAAGAGGCACGAAAGCGTGCAAGTTCCACCCCCCACCGTCTGAATCCTCTGGGCGCTCCTCACGACGTGTGAAGAAACGAAAGTTAGCATCGCCCGTCTTGGCGATGCCGGCAGAGATCTCGGGCAATAAGGTGAAACCCGAATTCGGGCAAGAACGAACGCCTAGATCGTCGAAATCTAAAGAAGATGGGGTCGTCACAAACTCCGCAGTCCATCTAGAGTTCCCCATGAGTGGCGTAAGAAGCGCACACCGGAGAAAGGCAAGCGAACTAGGAGCTCGTACCTTCTCCGACCGCTCTGGGGACGAAAGAAGAACGGCGGCGACCTGATCGCCGACGTATGTAACGCGCTTATTATTTACATTCTCAATAAGAGTGTGATTCTTATGTTACATTCTCAATACTAGTGTGATTGGACCACACTGAGTTTAATAAAAGTATGTTTTAATTATTTATTGGTGCAAAAGTTATAGTTATAGTGCAACATTTAGTCAAGTAGTGTAACATACAGCCGTATCAATTGTATGCAGGTTGTGTCGCCGAGAGAGAGTGCACACCCGCGGGCGGCAAGAGAATCGCATCCGCGCCCGATCATTGTTTTTGAAGAACAAATCGAAGAAGATGACCGTACAATAGTGCGTCTGTTCGCCGGCGACGTAGCAGTGGAATGCGACTAAGTATGTAAATGTGTAATTGTTGTTTAAATAGTGTAATTGTTAAACTAATAGTTCAAATGACTATTTTTTTACACAATTTCAACTGCATAATGTTGTCATCCAAGTATGTCACGACATCCAACCATTATCTTCGCTACCAGAGGCGTCGGAACCCATATTGTCGGAAGTGTCGAAGTCTGGCGAAGTGGGGGCACCCGCATCGCCGGAACTGGAGGCGGCGGCGGAACCAATGGCGGCGCCGATACCGGAGGCGGCGGCGGTGGAAGAGGAAAAGCCCGCCGATGGGGCGGCACCCGCATTGTCGAAACGGAAGGCGGTGGCGGAAGTAGTTAAGCCCACTGCGGCGGCGGAAGAAGCAAAGCCGGTCGAGGCCGCGCCACTCGTCTTGCCGGAATGAAAAGCGGAGGCGGAAGCGCCGAAGCCCGCAGAGACGGCACGCACAACTAAACGGGTAACTGAATGTTGCACCGGTACTTTTTAATTAATGCAATATTTCTTCTATTTGTGTAATATTTATCCACTAATGGTTTAGTTCCCTAAATGTTGCACTATTTTATTTTCCTGTGAATAGGCGGCTGTTTTTATCGACAACCCTCCCGACGAATGCTCGCAAATCGAAGAGACGCTAGGCTCGTGCCACACCGGCATCGAAGGCTTCTACATAAGAAGCGAAGTCCGCCAAGCCGGAACCCAACAATACAAGGGTATGTGAATGTTGCAACGATACTTTTAAATAATGCGATATTGCTTCTAATAGTATAAAAAAGTCCAGCAATGGTGTAGTTCTCTAAATGTTGCACTCTTTGATTGATTTATAAACAAACCCCAGTAATCATCGACATCCCCCACTCGGAAGATACTCTTCCAAAACAAAAAAGGGCCAAAAACTACACGTCGCAAAAGCGATGTCGACCAAGGATTTAAAGTACTATGGTAAGCGAGTGCTACCACAGGAGGACCAGAAGTTAATAAAAAAATATTTCTTGTCAACGACACCAAAACGATAAGCGTGCCCTCGAAAAACATTGGCATTGGTCAGAAGGACTTCGTCGACCTTACAAGTTACATGGCCTTCGTCAGCTCCGATATTATTGACTTCTACCAGCATCTACTGGAGAAGGCGAAAGGCCAGAGGTGCATATACTCTACAAGCTTCCTTTATCAAACCATGGATACAAATTTTGGCTCAGAGATGTTTATGACGAATGTGACCGAGGGGGCGATTAGTGACGCAAAGTATTGGTTCATCCCGCTCTTCGACTTCGAGTACTTGCACTTGCTGGCAGTCGATCTCCAAGAAGGAAAGTACCTCTACTTATCGTCGATCAAAAACGTTAAATATAACGCTGGGTTCGAAAAAGCGATAAATATTCCCTTAATAGTGTAATATTGTGCCTGGATTATTCTATTATTTTCTCTAATTAGTGCAACATTCCCTTATTCAATGTAAGTTCGTATGAAATTTCTTGGACAAATTTTTCCGATTTGTTTCGTCGCCGCGCCACCTGTCCCCTTGACTGAAAGAAGATCAACATAGAAAACATCCTAATCAAGATAAGTCAAATGACTGCTCTATCTTCATTTAGCATACGAAGAATACTTGCAGAAGGGGTGGAACATTAACTTCTCCCAGAAGGATGTGACGAAGAAACGCGACGAAATTGCAGCAGAATTTTTGCAGCATTTTTACTTTGAATGATTTGATTAATTATTTTTAAATTTTTTTTCAATTTTTTTCACATTTGAGCATTCGGTGGATTTGTAAACAGCAAATGTTTGGGTTTTACTGTGTAAATACATGACTCAAAATTTTTCTGTAATGGTGTAACACAACAACCAATTACACATATTTGTTCAAAATAGTGTAAGTTTGTATATAAAGAAGCAAATCAATGACTCCTTCACTCTCGACTATCCCCGTGAACGCCGAGTCCATCTAATCGTATCTCACCTCTGGAGACGAAGAAATATTGCACGGTGGAAAGGTAGAGAACATTTGTACCCAGTGTGCTCATATATCCACACCTGATTGCAAAGACGATATTACACTACTAATCAGCACAATATTACACTATAGTTCACAAAATTACATGATTAACATATAGAACAGAGTCTTTTTGCATGATTACTTGCGACCTGTCGCAAATGTTCTTCTACTTTGCAATATGAGAGATACCTGAAAATATTTTTACAATATACACTTACAGGGAGAAGAGGGGTGCATCCAAGAACGTATCTCACCCGCTTCACATTAGTTTGCAAGTTTATTGTGGCGGAGCATAGGCTGTCGATGATTAGCCGACGTACTAGCGTCCCAGACCAGGGAGTTCATCGACAAGAGCAACAAGACCTTTGGGGCAACAAAAAAAAATACAGAATAAGTAATTTGACGAAGTCGCAGATGTCGTCTTTGTCCTCCTTGGGTGACATCTCTTTTAATACCACCTCGAAGTTCTTGCGGTCGACTTTCTTCCTCTCAAGGTAATGCTTCTGAATTTTTTATTCAACTTTCAGATTTAGGTCTAATACTTGGCCCGACAGGGGTAATCCAAGTAGAACTACAACCTCCTGGGGCGTGAAGCGTATGATCTGCGGGCCTATTTCGAATTCTACACTCTTTCCAATGTCGCAGGATGAACTCCAGCATGGGCCTGTCTGAGGTGATGTCGGGAAAGTGTAAGATATTGCCGAAAATGGTATTGTGGACGACGGGAAGATGATAGGGCTTCACGACCGACGCAAGTCTTTCTGTACGCTCCGACGAAACACCTCGAATTCACAATGAATCTACCGCCTGGGCCGCCAGTAACCGGCCACGACAGCGCCTTTCGGGCGGCGTCAGACGAAGAATCAGTTGACTGCGACAACTTTGAGGCCATTACAAGCAACGTAGATTGAGAGTGTAGCGGCCACTGGGCTTCGAAGCGGGCGATGGTGGTTATAAACAGTGCATATATTTTGAGAATAGGGGAATTGGAGCTAAGGCGGGTTGATAGTTAGTGGGATGCTCGTTGGGAACAACCTATTCATCACACATCGTAAGAATCCAGTAATGTCCTGACGTGATAGCACACCAAACAACCAACAGCGTACAGTGAGAAAATATATTCAAAATGGCCACATGATTATTCTATTTAAATAAATCTTACTATATTTCGAACGGTCTTACACGATTTAATCTAATATTGCAACATATTTGCTCGAATAGTGCACTGTTTGCCACATGAATCTTCGGTCGGTTCGTTTACAGCTACTGGGGGGAATATTTGCTCGAATAGTGCACTAATATAAAGTGTGCATTGCACTTTTATAAGGGTTGTTGCATTATTTCACTTCAATTTGCATCAATATTCCCGTCCGGTGGCGTTTTCTTCCAAATTTCAGAGAACCGAACAGCAAACATTAGGTATGGCGAATAGAGGGGCAGATTTGGTTCGCATACCGATATTTCGAAGATTGCGTATCCACTTACAAGTCGCATTTAATCCTCGCGCCAGAAGCCGTACAGTAACATATACGTTCTACTCGATTATGGGTGAGGCGGAGAGAGACCGGCACAAATATTTGCACAATTAATACCCACCGGTTATTCACCTGCACAAATATTTTCTTGGGAAGGGAAAGCGGCTCTTACAATTAATACTTGTTGGGCTTTTTGGTAGCGGTTTGCTAGTGACCGCCTTGTTCCCCTCCTTCCTTCTGCCTCATCCCTCCTCCAGTTCATAACCCTGAAGCCATGTCCCTCCCCGATGCTTCTTCCACTTCTCCTCTGCAAACGCAACGGTCAGCATACAGTGATAGAATAAACTGCCAGGCTTCAATGTAGAGGGAGAGTGCTAGATTATACTCCCCTATGCTTCTTGCGATTTAGATACAAGACTGCCTTATGGGGGAGTGGGAGGTTGCTCTCGTAAGGGAGAATGTTGAATGCCAGCGTTGCATATCTGAGCGGCGGAGATTGCACTGGTACCAGCTGAAAGATGCACTGTTAGAAGGGTTGTTGCACCATTTCTCTTCGTGTTGCTCCTTCGCATTGCACTATTATTCCTATTGCCGACCATGTAGGTTTTGTCATGTATCTTCAGCAAATTTAATTTTTTAAAGCCAAACATTAAACATCGGGGCTGGCGAATAGCGGGGCCGATTTGGTTCGGGTTTCGATGAGAGTGAGGTTGCGTAAAGCGCAAGGGGCGCATTTAATCCCCGCCAGGACCGTACGTTACGATATACGTTTCTCACCGAATACAAAAGTGGCGGATGTAGAGGAGGGTCATTTTGGTCAAGCGGCTGAAAATCTGGCCTGAATCTACAAAAACCGAAAAAGACGGCCCACTTTTTCAAAAGCACAAAACTACTGGA
Source organism: Ananas comosus (assembly GCF_001540865.1). NCBI lineage: Eukaryota > Viridiplantae > Streptophyta > Magnoliopsida > Poales > Bromeliaceae > Ananas > Ananas comosus. The sequence continues at coordinate 7,120,974 of NC_033641.1, forward strand.
TTTTTTATGCAAATTGGCCTAATTTTTTGATAGATCTATTAATTTTTTGAAAAAATAATTAAAAATAATGTTTCAAATACTTTTTAAAATAATTTTTTTGTATTTTATAAATTTTAGATTGTAATATGGTCAAAAGAAAAAAAAGATGTTTTTGCATTTTAAAATTTCTAACTTATAAAAATTTTTATTCTGCATCATATATAGTTGTACTTTACATACAAAAAAATTTACAAGTATGTTAATTGATGAGTATAGTAAACTATATATAGCAAATATTCATAATTATTTGATTAAATTTTTCAAAATAACATTTTAAGAGCTTATTAGAATAAAAAAAACTGAAATAAGCCGGCACCAAAACATGCCAGTAGGAGGTCATGCGTATCCATTAGTATGCAAGCGTATCATGTGTCGGCACGGAAGCGTACCAGTGCCGTACCGTGCAAGGCAAACAGCGGCACGCCCTCGTGCCACGGCACTTTAAACCTTGCTTTTACCTCTCTTGTTTTACCTATAATGGGAATGACCAGATAGTCATGAATAAATGGCTTTGTCCTGTTTTTGAAATAAATTCTGTTCGAGTGGCTTTCCATCAACTCTTAGGCCAACTTCTTGATTTTCTTCCCCCCTTTTTTAACCTTCAAATTGTATAGGATTTTGTTTTTCATGGCTGAACTGCTCCCTCCGGGGGGCTTTTTTCCCACTCAATCTTTGCTAATGCTTCTCTCATCTTTTCCGCAAGTTGTTTTGTACCTCTGTTACCAGAATAATCAGTAGGGGTGTAGCTTCAAGACTATATCTAAATTTGATGCCTCTTGGAGGCATAAATAACAAAAGAATCAAATAGAAGACGACCTATGAAGCATGTGTGCCTAAATACAAATACAGCTTCCCGGATTGCATAGGACAATCATTGCTCACTTTTTTGAGTTTGTGTCGACTATCAAGTTAGCCGGTCAGAGTTGCGATGTTCATAAATAATGACAAGCCATAAGCTGAATTGCTGATAAAGTAAAATTGATGGGGAACTGCTATTAAGCGGGGAATAAAGTGTTGATCTTTGCTGTTATTTTATGGTTTGATTTTATTTGGACTGGAGGAAACCAAAGACCATGATTATGCTATAATAACAAGAAGAAAGTTGTAGATGCAATGGTTGTTATCTTTGCACATTGTTAATGCTATTTGTTGTAATATCTTGGGAATCATTGCATCGTCCCACCTGTACATATGCTTACAACATTCAAACAGTATATTTTATTGTTTGGATTGATTAATTCATCTTTCATTGTGCACTACGTATCAATTTGAGTCTTTTAGCCAAGTTAGGAATCGATAATGCTCCTTTACACATCATCTCGACCCAATTTTGCTTTGACTAGCCACAGTTCTGTGCTCTCAACATCTGTTCAGACAAATTTTGGCAGCGACTCTAGATTGTGGATTTTTCGGTTCTCATACAAAGACACCGTATCACTGATCAGTCGAGAGACATTAACAGCTTCTAGTTTTGGTTTTTATTCTTAATATTAAGTGCTTAGGATATAAAATGAAGCAATATTTACAAGTCACTTCAAATTAAGGATCCGATATGGATTGTTAATTACTATGCTTGAGCTACAGATTTTTAGCGACTTAATTTTAGTAGGCTTGCACAATTTTTGAAACTGTCACTTATTACTGTATGTGAATAGCCTTTTTTGTTTTCACTATGGCTTCAAGTTTTGATGTTATATGTCTATATATTTGTATTTATTTGAACATCAGGAGCTTCGGAAAGATGGTTTTGATCTTGCCGAAGCCCGATATAAGGAGCTCAAACCCATACTTGATGAGGTAACTTTTGGGCTGAATTTTACCTAGTTGCTTGATGTTTATATAGATTTTTGAAATATTTTTATTCATTTGTTTCTGTCTCACATGGTGTGCAGCTGGCAATACTAGAGGCAGAACAAAAGGCTGAAGAAGAAGCCGGTGCCGAAACAAGTTCGAGAAAAAAAGTCACTAAGAAAAACAACCGAAAAAACCCAGCGAAGTAGTTTTATTTTTCGTTGTGGCTTTTTGAAAATCTCTTGCTTCAGTAATACTTTTGTGCATTAGTCAACGACGACGTCATGGGCAAAATTGTGTGTTTTGATGCAGCATTATGATGATGAGAAAGAAAACCATTGTGAAATTTTGTCGGAGCCTATTATCAGCTTCTGTGTACATTACTAGATGTTTATTTTTGTTTTGATATTTGGGTATTTACATAACTGTGTATTTTGCTTCTGAAATACTGAGGTGGGTAAGTGAACATGTCCCGAACCAATTTTGAACTGCTTTAGAATCGAAACCTGGAAATTGGGTAATTGAAAACCTGGTTAGGGGACTGATATAAGATATTTTTAAAAATTTTTTGTACTGCATAAAATTCGTGGTTATTTGTAGTTTGTCCTTTATTTTACTTAACAAGTTAAGCGGAAGAAGTGGATTGGATACCCAAAGATATCATACCTTAAGGTGGTGTTTTAAATTTCAAAGTTTAAATTTTAAATTTGATATTTTAAATTTTAAATTTTAAATTTGATATTTTTAATTTTTAAATTTTAAATTTGATATTTTATATCTTTATTTTTTGTTTATAATTATCAATTATTTTTTTNGTGGTTATTTGTAGTTTGTCCTTTATTTTACTTAACAAGTTAAGCGGAAGAAGTGGATTGGATACCCAAAGATATCATACCTTAAGGTGGTGTTTTAAATTTCAAAGTTTAAAAATTATAATTTTAAATTTTAAATTTAAAAATTTAAATTCAAAAATTAAAAATTTAAATTTAATTTGAGAGGGATAATATCATTATTTTTTGTTTATAATTATCAATTATTTTTTTTTATTTTCAATAATCATCTAAACACAATTTTTCTAGTTTCAACTTATACTCATATTTTTATCCAAATAAAAAAATATTTTTGTTCTTACAAAAATTCATACTTGTAGCTATTCTCGGTATAACTAGTTTCAGCTTATACTTTTGTTGGCCTCAAACTTATGGGGCCTAATTGCTTGCTAGTGGATGATACAACTGAGTAAGAAACAACTAATGAAGCTCCTTATTTTGGTGTTAGAACGAGTATATATATCTAGCTTGTGCCCTACCACAGCCCCGTTTGGATACCTTATAAAATGTAGCATGATTAAACTATGCTATACCCGTAGAAAATTTATCTTATGAGATGTTTGGGAGGCTCGAAAGAGCACCAATTTTTCAAAGCATAGTTACACTACATCCTAAAAAATGGAGTAAAATGATAGCTCCATCCCCCTCCTCTCTGCCTTATGTAAAATTTTAAATTTTAATGTAAGATATTTTATTTTAAATTTTAAATTTGTAAATTTTTAAATTTAAAATTTTTAAATTTTTAAATTTTAATTTTTAAATTTAAATTTTGAAAAATTATATATAGACTTCTGAGTCTTTCAAAATTTAAAGTTTAAATTGTACATTTTAAATTTAAATTTTTTTAAATTTGAATTTTAAAATTTAAGATTTAAGATTTTAGATTTCACATTTCAGTTTTCTAATTTCAAATTTCAAGTTCCAAGCTCCTAATTTCAAATTTAAAAATTCAAAATTCAAATACTTAAATTTTAAATTTAAATTTAAATTTTTTAATTTTTAATTTTCAATTTTCTAATTTCAAATTTAATATTTCAATTTTCAATATTCCATTTTCAAATTTTAACTTTTAATTTTCAAATTTAAATTTAAATTTAGAACTTCTAATTTTCAAATTTAAATTTAAATTTAGAACTTCTAATTTCAAAATTTTTATCTCAAATTTAAAATTTTACTTTTTTAAAATTTAATTTTATGTTTCAAATTTCAAATTTCAATTTGAAATTTCATTTTTCATATTTCATATTCCATATTCTGAATTTTGAAATTTAAAATTTAAATTTAAAATTTAAATTTTTATTTTTAAATTTTGAATTTTAAATTTTAAAATTTTATTTTTAAGTTTTAAATTTTGAATTTTAAAATTTAAAATTTTATTTTTTTGTTTTGAATTTTGAATTTTAAGTTTTAAAATTTTAGTATGATACATATCCAAACAACTTAAAAATGAAGCTGTGGAATTTTTTTATAGTTATAGAATTTTATATTTTATTAAGATCAAAATCACAGAATAGAAATTTCATGATGTTTTTTAACTATATATCCAAATATGGCCTCAAAGCTTTCTTTTGTAACTACAGTTTAGAGGTTTTATTTTAACTCCTTGTAAGGTCTTGAATAGTCATATTTATTAGGACTATCCGCTTGTTATATCATTACTACATTGAATGAGTATTTAAAAAAAAAAAACAAAACAAAAGTCATGGATTCATGATGCCGAAAATGTTGGAACAATGGCCACACATAAAATCTGTTTGTGATTTAGATCTAACTAAATCTTATTATGAAAATAAATAAATCAACTTACATATGATCGCTAAATCCAAATAAATACTTAATTGATCCAGAAGCGTGCGATGCACTACCCTAAAGCGTATTCCCGTCCTTACGTGTGGGATTAACCGGAAATAACACCCCAAGGTACGACCGGAATTCCTCCTCCTGCGAGCACGATCGTGAAGGAGGTTGACGGAGATTCTTTCAACACCCAATGATAAAAAAATCAAACAAAATAAAGGTAAAATAAAAATTTAAATAATGTTTCTTCTTTTGTTTTTCCACTTGGCTCACTCTCAGTCATATATATGTCCTAGATAAACAGTGCAATCCAATGTATATATATATTGTGGAGAGAGAATGGAACGTTGGAAATTTTTCCAATGTTTCCAACGGTCATGCCTTTATGTGGCATAAAGAAGAAATTAATTACATTTGATCCATCAAATTAATTAACATAATAAAAGATAATAAATGAGAATAATTGTAAAATTAAATAATATTTAGAGATTTTGGATTTTTCACATAAATTTTGGATTTTTCACCAACAGAAAAAGGCCTTAAAACTCCTACTACAGTGAAAAAAGTGAATAAATTTATAAACTCCAAAAAATTCTTCGCTAAATTATTGAGTGTGTTTCGTAGATAGCTACTATACTAGAGCTGATTCTTGCTAGTAAAGCTTCCAAACAGGACTTGATAATATCCAAAAATACTTTTTGAGCACACCTCAATATGTTATTGTTGTAAATTTCTGATATTTTTTTTTTTATTTTGAGAGATTTTTTTTTTTTTTTAGAGATAGGTAGCATGCTACCCGCTTCGTTTATTTTATTTAGAAATAAATTTTAGCTGAAAATGTGAATCAATTAGGATTTGAACTTGGAACCTCGGATACCAACCACCAAGCCCTTTGCCACTTAGTCTAGGGACGGTTGGTGAGAAAAATTATTGAAATGTTGATAAATACAAATGACACTTCTAACTGTGTTCATAAACCAAGACACTTACATGGATAACATTCTTAGGCACCTTAGTACCCTATGTTTGAAGTGAAAAAAAAAAAAAATTCCTAATCATAATCGAAACCGATTAGATTCAGACTCAAGCAATTTTGATAGGTCTCCTGTTGACCAAAAAATTTTGGGGCCAATAATTATAATTTAAAATCTACAATAGGCCCATTCATAAATGTGAATTAATGGGCCTCATTAAAGCCCTTTAAAACTTTAGGCCTATACAATAATTCGGGCCTCGTCTCAGCCCAATGAATAATTGTGGCCAACAAGTCTCATCAAAGTAGGCTCAATTTCAGCCCAATTCATGGGATCATGGCCCACATTTTCACCCACGTTTGAAAATTCAATTTCGAATATCATATTCAAATTCGATTTTAAATTTTTAAACCCCCCGAAAATATCTGTTATCCTAATAACCTTATTCGAAATTCGATTTCGAACTTCGAATCAACTCCCAAAATATCTCTCAACCAACATTCATTCGAATTTTGAATACCTATCCATCCCATAACCCATTCAAAATTAAATTTTTGAATTTCGAATCCCCAACCAACATCCATTCGAATTTTGAATACCTAACCATCCAACAACCCATTTAAAATTTGATTTCGAATTTCGAATCCCTAACCAATTCCCAAAACATCCTCCAACAACCTATTCAAAATTCGATTTCGAATTTTGAATTCACTAACCAATTCCCAAAATATCATCCAACAACCCATTCGAAATTCGAATTTCGAATTCCCAACCATTTCTCAAAATATCTTCCAACTATCCAACAACTCATTCAAAATTCAATTCCCAACCACGCCCCGAAAATTCCATCGACCTTGCGAGGTGCGTCATTCGTGGTGGCAGACACCCTACTTTGTTAGGGCATAACACTTCTTCTTCTTCTTTTGTCATAACCTTACATTACATCTTTACTCGGGGAGAAGTGATATTTTTAGGCCATGTTTAGAAGTATGAATATTTTATTCGATATATTTTTTTAATTTATTCAAAAAATGTGTACATTTGATTGATAAAGAGTATGATCAAATGTTTAAAATTGAATACTATATTCGCCCTTCGATTCCGTTTTTCGAATAAGATAAATTACTTCGTAGTTAAGATATGTTATCCTGTTTATTCATAGATAGTAAGACTTTTGAAGTAACAAAAATCAAACTCATCACATACAATCATAATAGAACATTTATTCAAAATAAGTTATTCTTAGATAATTATTTCGATATCCAAACTTCAGTGAGGAACTCCCTAACGATGTCTCATTAAAGAGTATTAATCTATCACCACGTGTCACTTTTATCTCCATCCAAAGATTATAATCCCTCCCTCTAAAATTTAATATTTCTTTTAAGTATTAATATTTAAAAATTCTGAACAAATTATTGGATGAAAACAAAACTAACATATAACAGCGGATCGGAAGCTCTCCAATGATGCGTCACTGGGGAGCTCCTCACTGAAGTTTTATCCTGCAAACAGGGCCTTGATAAAACTGGAAGGTCATCTGCTCCTAACAAAATAGTCTATGCCAATATGAACCTCCCTTCCAAAAGGCTTGTGGTGGCAGTCCAAGAATTTCTTTTTGCGTATACAAATTTGCTATTCAAAAAAGAATAATAAAAAAAAAAATGTAACTCAACAACATTGTAAAGAATGATCCAAAATCGACATCGATGCGTGTAAAAATGTGCTAGCTTTAAATAATTTTTATTCTTGTGATATTTCATCTTACATCGTGTGTGTGAAATCTTGTAGTAGATCATTGAATACCAATATGTGTAGAAGGGCCACAAAAAGAATGACATGTGAACTAATCTAAAGAATAAAAATATAATAAAACCATGATTATACATCCTATAATACAATTTGCAAGCCATGGCCCATGGGAGGTGGCTACATGCTGGGGAATGTCATACTACGGTGACTAATAGCCATAAATGCACGAAGAGCAAATATGCTATTAGACCTAGCCTGGCTCCTGGCCTGCTCATGAGCATTCGGCCTCCCGAAACCCTGCAATAAGTTAGAAGGAAATTAAAGTCCTCGCTAAGTAAAAGCTTGTAGTTATTAACATAAATAGAAAAACAACCATACAAAAGCACCCGCAATCAAAGAAGCCAATTGAGAGAGACTATGAACTGCTTTTAATATTATGAGCAGACTGGAGTGTTAAACAATGGTCCTCTAATGGAAGCATAATATTTTCTCTCTTTTCTTTACATTCTATCACTCTGTTAGAATTTGGGTTCAGATGAGGATTTTGGGTCGACTTAAGATGAAAATCCGATCCAAACATGATCTTAACTTGGTTCAAATCCCAAATTGCAATGAAGCTGATGGAAAGGTCCTCAAAGGAAAACTGAAGTAGCAACTCATGAAACATAAATGATACAAATGAAACCACAGGGACAGGGCACTGATTTGAATATGTGCTATAACACAGCACCATTTTATTTCCGAACTTTAGCCCTTTCCCTCAGGCACAAAGGGAGAATTAAACAATTAAAGTAAACAGCATTTCTCAATTTTGGTGAAACTGACTAGGAGATTGGGATAAGCCCGTTAAAAAATTTTAAAATGTCAATTCCCTTCGTATTTCTGCATAGATTGCCAAACTGGGACAAAATAGACCATTTCACCTGGATTAGCAATTCAACTTTTGTATTTTCTTTTCTTTTTCCTAATAAATAACATATAGTCTGGGTCTGGCACATAGTGCCAAGACAGCTTGGCCTCTTTAGATTGTGGAACAATGATTACACATTTGAACTTGAAGGACAAGGTTAAAGAAATTTTAAAAAAGAGACACCCATCTGTTACTTTGTTGCAGTCATCAGTTAAACAAAAATTATGGAATGTTGCACATAAAGTTAAATGGCCGTAAAAGATGCTACAGCACTGTTATAATGACTAATAAAAGAATCCTGTAAGTTGAAAAGGACTTTTTATTCCAAATGTGAAACAGAATTTATAAAATGTATTACTACAATAGGAAAATAGGAATAGTTTGGTGAATTGCTGGTATTGCCAGAAATTCTAATAAGAAATACACGTCAAGAAGCCCACAAATAAGATGATGAAAATTGTTAAGATGGTTCGGACACATCTAAAAAAAGAGACCGTGGCATCAGCAAGAAGCGAACTGAATCAAGGAAGGTTGAAGCTGTGGCAAAAAAGATAAGAATGGACTGACCCAAAAAACTTTTGGAACATTAAACCAACACAGATCTAGCTTGATTGGTGTAAGAGATGCTTTTAATTGTTTTTGATAAAATATTAAGCACAAAGAGTCTGGAATAATAGGTTATGCATAATTTAATGGCTGGTCCATTTAGTATGTCCATTTTGTCAGAAAATATAAATGTGCATGTACAGAGGAAGAAGCAATATCAAAAGGACTAAAAGTACAATGAATTAACATATTTTTGCCATAAACAGCTTACCAAAGACCATCAACTCTATCAGCAATAAGCTTTCCTTGCTTTGGAATAAGGCCAGTTGTGTTCAGCGACTTGAAAAAATGACCTGTAAAGAAGAAGGTGCAACGATATTTAACAGCTAGATATTATTGATGAATGTCACAATAGACAAAGTATACAGCATCAAACCTTTGTCATCAGTTTCCTGGGCAGCAATTAATCTCTCGGACTCCGGATTAATATTAAGAATAAGATGGTCATTTGACCCCTTACGCATCGTTCTTGCATGGGCTGCCGTGGAGACAGGAGGTATCAAAGATTTTCCCATCGCCCCCTGCAAATATGCAAGTCAAACACAACACAATGCATATCACAAACTAGATGCAGGTTAATCTAAATTAAAAGTATTATTTTGGATCTTCGAAACATTTTTCTGGTGTTGTATAGCTTCAACAATAAAATATTTAAAATTCCAATGCATACAAAAGCAAATGCAAATAAGAATAACTATAATAGGTATCAATAAAGAGCTACAATATTGTAGATATCATATGAGTTTGACAAGTGACATTACTACAGGAGGATAAGTTACGATAATTGCTGTAACAGCGGATGGCAGGGTAGGGAGGGAGGCAGGGAATTTATTTGAAAATATAAATGAAACATTCGTTTCAGGAACAAATTTTGTGAACTAAGCAGATTTATTCCCAAGTTATCCTCCTATCCTAAGATAATGAGAATGAAGCCAATTCTGCAGTTGGTGTAATAATAACTGTATATCGTAATAATAGCTGCATAGTAGGGACAAAGTGAGGGATAGTGGCAGATTAATCAAATTTGACCAAAACAACTAACGCCAAGTACTTTCTGGCGCATTTGGTAGGGAAAAGTTTAGGTTATTCTCCAGTTGTTCTGAGATGAAACAATGCCAACATGTAGTAAAAGCACTAGAAAGTAATCACAGTATCTGATGCAGGGTGATTTAGGGATGTTGAAAGTGAGATGGGTTCTAAATGAGATTTGTTTAGAAGTTTGAATTGAATGACTCAGAAGAAACTGTAAAAAAAAAAAAGTGATGACAGGTCAGTTTGTTTTGGTCTAAAGCATCAAAACTATCACCAAAATTCGAATTTATTGATACATTTAAAAGTACTGAAGTTTCAGTCTTCAACCAGTTCGATCTTCCATGCCTTCTTCACATGGAGAACATCATTTAAATCTTTGGCATGGACGTTGTTTTCTCCTTTAATAATGAGGTGCACCAAAATTCCCAGCTCATTCCTTTTCTTTTCTTTTTTTTAAACTTCAGTAATTAACTTAAAAGAACATCCCCACTAGATTTACTAATAAAGCTACCTCTGCCTTCTGTTTCTGGCCACTATTATAGTTAGATTGACCCAAATCAAGCACAACAAAGGCGGTGATAAACTCTGAACTCTATAGCTGAATAGACAAACCTACATATATGAATTTTTTATTTATTTATTCTGTGGGAGACTATGTTGAAGATGAGAAGGATACGAAAAACAAGTCTACCAATTCTTCGATCTCAGATATCTCTGAACCAATTGCTGATGAAGATGCTTCAAAGACAGTTCTTTCTTTGGCAGCCTCTGACTGCACAAGACGAGTACGATACGAGTCTTCAAGAATTTTGAGCTTTGTTGATAGATCATCCACAACCTTCTCCTTGGCCTGCAACTTAGCTTCCACTTCCTGTAACGTAGACTTGTTATTCTCAGATTCGATAGTTGAGGCAACAGCCAATCTTTCCAACAATGACAAGAGTGCCTTCACAGTGATGGGTTTCTGATCCTCAAAGGAATCTTTTCCTCCCAACAGATCAATTATTTTTCCTAAACCAACCGTCAATTCAGCTAATTCACTCCTCTTTGATTCCAAATCCTGATAATTGGAATCAAAGAATTCCCTGGCCTTCTTTAGCTGTTCGATCTCAGTAACATGAGATGCAAGAAGTAACTGCATGTCATCCTTTTCATAGGTCAAAGTATCCAATCTATGCTGCAGATCACTGACTTTATCAACAATATACGAGAGCTTGTCAATGGGACTTGAGAAATAAATTCCTTCGCCCTGGAACTGTGACTCATCAGAAGAGAAATTTAGCTTATTTACTTTGTCAACAAGGGTTTCTACTTGGTCTTTTGAAAATTGCTGATCATTTGTACCTGAAACAACAAAAGAACTTCAACAGATATGAGAACTGAAAAGAGCTAAGGGGAAAAAGAAGTGTCAAGGATAAATCTATATTGTCTCATTACCTCCATCTTTTGCAACCAAAAGCTGGAGTGGTGCAAGCCCTTCCTCTCTAGCCCTCACTATATCCTCTCTTGTCTGATAATTCTCTATCCTGGTCTTCATCTCGGTGTAAGCCTCTTGCAACGTAGCAAGATCATTTTCCAGCAGAGTACCTCTCTCTTGATAATGATGACAGTCTTGAAAGGCAGTTTCCGCGGCCACCTCAGTTTGTTCCAATTTGTGCTTAAGATCATGCATAGATCCTGCACATAATTTTTTAACATCTACCAGCTGTCCAATTTGCATCTTTAGTCTCCCAGCAACAGATAACAGACTATCTGCTGCACTAACATTCTCGCTATCATCCACCTTTGGTCCAGTTTCCACTTTGGATCTTGATTCCAACCCAAACAGATCATTGAATCCAATTTGGACCTCTTGGGTGTCATCAATACATTCAGACAGAAGTGCCATCAGTTCTTTTTGCAGAGAAAGCAGTTTACTTTCTTCAGCCTTGTTACGAGCTTCCAGCCTATCTACATGTGACTTCAAGGATTCCTGTACTTCAAGAATATTGAAAAATTCATCCTTTGTTATTTGCAATGCTTGGAACGTACGTGCTATATGATCATCCATGTAAGCTGACAAATCTTTAAAAGAGTCTTCAAGAGATTTGACCCAATTATTCAACCCTTCAATCACCGTACCAAAGGATAGAGCTTCATCAAGGTTTGCCGAACTTGTTTTACCGTGAGCCATTTTTCTGTTAATAAAATCTTCATAATTTGGTAGAGAGAAGAGCTTCACAAATTCTGGAACCTATAAATTTTGAACAATAATTTATCAGATTATGTCCCAAGCATGAGAGGTTCATTCAGCAAAATGTAACACTGAGACAACAGAAAATTGAAAAACTTAATAGCAGAAAAAAAAAAGATAAATAGAAGAAAGACAAATTATGAGACAGCATTGATGTTTCTCTCTAGATGCTAATGAAGGAAATTTAAAAAATTTACTCCCTAAACTTAAAATTTATATCCTTTGTTCTACTTCATCACTACAGCTGATTACAAGACAAGGCCATGAATCACTATTATCAAATTAATTACATCGGTGCATTGTACAGGAAAAAGAGCTACATCATTAATCAAACAAGCATCTAGTAATAATTAATATGTTCTTCATGGTTTGCTACAACGAGCAATTAAAACATAATTTAACGAATCAAGATTACATAACATACACTCATTCAGCAACAAGTAGAATAGGCACCATCAAAATGGTCGAAATGAGCAATTCAGTCCCTATTTTCTCTTGTCGCTAACAAGTTGGCCATTACAATAATTTTTGGGATATCTAACAGCAATGAAGCAAACAAAACATTCAATTACCAAAAGTGTATAACTGCAAACATGAAGCAACAGGACTTGCAGTGAATTATAATTACATAAAGATGTTAGGATATTCTGAACTACATATGACATAATAACCAGAAGACTATTACAGAATTTCATGTCATTCACCTTCCCGACGTATATATATAGAGAGTCTCTGCCTGCTATACTATTGTAAGTACCATCACCTTCGTTCTCATAAGTTGTTTACAATGATAGAGCTTTTGAATCGACAATCCATGCCGTTAAACATAATTTAGAGCATTTAAACATTCCAGAAATCAAATTTCATAACTTTTTGACATCATATGCCCTATGATCAAAGGACCTCAAAATTGACATTTTAAATGACCCGTAAGGAGCATTTCCGAATTAACGGTATAGAAGAATCGGAATCGATAAAATCTTTAATAGAAAATTCTATTCACTACATAGATCAAGATCAATAACTCCAATCTTGAATTTAAAAACCCTATCCCCTATTTTTAAGAGATTGTTCGATGTTGATCGTTCATTTTATACCCAATTGATGGACTTTATTATACGTTCGAAAAATTACAAATTTCTATTTCTACATACTTCAAATACTTTAGATTATGTCTAACGGTGTGGATCATTGATTTGGAGGCTTCATCATCGAAAACGACTTTTGAGTATGAAGGCCTCTAGAAGAGTATAGTATGTATATATATAGAGTTGAGCTGGAATGCTAACGGTAGCAAACGGGCTCCGTTGCCACCCATTTGTTTTCGATGATGGAGCTTTCAAATCGATGATCGGCACCGTTGAACATGATCTATATCACTTGAAGTATCTAGAAATCAAATTTCAAATCTTTTCGACATCATTGACCTAATGATCAAAGGGTTTCAAATTTGTAATTTTAATGGTCAATATGAGGCGTTTTCACCTTTAACGGTGTAAAACTATCCAAATCAATTGAATTTTGGTTAGAAAATTCTTTAAACTATTTAGAACGAGATCTATACTCTCGATCTTGATTAAAAATTCCTATCATCACTTTTTAGAGGATATTCATTTTCAGCCATTCATTTTTACGCCCACTTGATAAACAAGAGAACAATATCGGAAAAGTATGAAATTTGATTTCTGGATATTTCAAGTGGTATAGATTATTTTCAACGGTACCGATCGTCAATTTGGAGGCTCTATCATCGAAAACAAATGGGTGGCAACAGAGCCTGTTTGCTACCGATAGTATTCCAGCTCAACTCTATATATATATATATATATATATATATATATATATATATATATATATATATANTATATATATATATATATATATATATATATAGGCTGGGGCTACTATACTCTTATGAGTATAGATCCTCTTGTACTCATAAATTTTTAACCGTTGATTGATGGAATGTGTGGTTAGGATGATGGTGGTCCACACTTAAAATGATAGTGGTCCCCTAGGGTTGAGTGGGTAGTTGGTTGAATAGTATGATCTAACGGGTGAAAATGATCAATTGAATAAATCTAAGGGCTGAAAACTTATGAGTATAAGGGAGTCAATACTCATAAGAGTATAGTAGCCGGACTCTATATATATATATATATATATATATAGGCTAATATTCTATTAATAGCACCAAGTCATTAGTGCTACCAAGTTTTTGGCCATTGGATTAAGTGATGTGCGGTTAGGATGATGTCGGTCCCCTAGGGTTGAGTGGGTGGTTGATTGAATAGTATAATCTAACGGGTGAAAATGATCGAAAGGATAGATCTAACGGCGAAAAACTTGGTAGCACCAAATGCTTCGTGCTATTAATAGCATAGTAGCCGAACTATATATATATATACACACGGATTATGCGGTCGGGTAAGACGCTTGCATGGCGAGTCCGCACATTCCTTGGGAAGAATCCACATCTCGCTGGATCCTCATGTATCCACCCTCGCCCCACGCCGTTCCCCATGAGTTTTTTATGAGCCAATACTTAGTTCCGTCGTCGGCCGNGTATAGTAGCCGGACTCTATATATATATATATATATATATATATATATATATATATATATATATATATATATATATATACACATATAAGAGTCCAGCTACTATACTCTTATGAGTATAGGACCCTTTATACTCATAAATTTTCGGCTGTTAGATCTACCCCTTTGATCATTTCCATCCGTTAGATCATACTATTCAACCAACCAGCCACTCAACCCTAGGGACCACTATTAACCTAACCGCATATCACTTTATCCAACGGTTGAAAACTTATAAGTACATAAGGATCTATACTCATAAGAGTATAGTAGCCCTAGCCTATATATAGAAGTCAAAAAGGGAATGCTACCACTTTATGTAAAAGACCAGTCAAATAATTGAGCTTAAGCCACATTCTTGTAGATTGCTATGTCCTTCAGGGCTTCAGTCCTGCTACTTGCACTAAAATATTTTTGGAAAAACAAGGGTATAAATGTTCTTTAAATTAATCTTTTACAGCTTTGACTGCTTTAACATTAAAAAAAAAAACTTCAAACAAATACGATGAAAATAGTCAGCATATGCAAAGACAACCAATGAATCATATAAGAATAATTCATAGAAAATGAAAAAAAGAAAAAGAAAAAAAAGAATACCTCCTCCAAGCCATGATAGTCATGAAGTCCCTTCGCAGAGAACTGCTCATGCATGCTCTGCATTACAAGGCCCATGTCTGTCAAGCTATTGGTCTTTTTTCTGAACTCTTCAGTCATCAAGGTTACAAGGTGTTCATCCATCATAAGCATCTTAAATTGTCCAAGGTGACTATGCAGTTCAGCTGAATGACTTTCCAAACTGCCACGAGTTCCTGCCAACTCTTTAAAGCATTCAGCAATCTTGGCATTCAATGAGATTATCTGCTGTTCATGCTTTTCTTCAGCTTCCCTCTTCTTTGCATCCAGCAGAGAAAAACTATTTTTTTCCCGTGATAATGCATCTTCTAATGATTCTATAGTTGCATGGGCATCAGCTAACTTGTTCGCATTTATAGAAGCTTCCTGTTTTGTTTTCTCAAACTCCTCCTCTATACAAGCCTTAGCAAGTTGAATTTCCTTCTCTTCTTCAGTAATAAAAGAAATATGTTCTTTTGCTCTACTTAGTTCATCCTCTAACGATTTGATAGTTAAAAATGCATCAGATAACCTGCTAGCATACGAGGTAGTTTCATCTTTTACCTTATGTAGCTCTTCCTGTACATGAATCTTAGCTGCTTCTGTTTCTTGAATGTGCTTTGCAATCCAGTTCACCTTCTCTAAAGGGCCTTCAAAGATGTTATCAGCTGGGAGAACAATATTTTCTATAGAACTAACTAATATTTGCAGTGAATTTTTGTTTTCATCCAACATCCTTTCTAGTTCTGTTCTTTGATTATGTAAGGACACAATATCAGACTCAAGCTTCTGAATAAGCTTAGAATGAGCAGACAAATGCTCAATTTGCTCCTTCAAGTCTGTGATTGTCAAATCCCTAGACTGTATCTCATGTTTTAGTTTCTCTATTTCAGAGTTTTTCTCATCCAAAGAATGCTTGATACCATCACGTTCTTGCATCAGGCCCTTTCCTTTCCTCACAGCCATCGAAAGCTTTTCTCTGAGCAAAGAAGTTTTCTCATCAGATTTTTCAAGCTCTTTCTGTAAAGAGTCTTTCTCATTTCTCAAATTAGTAACTTCCCCTGAAATTCTTTGCAATTCTTCATATAGTCTGGTCCTTTCAGATCTATCAATCATCTCTTCTTCAAGAATGTTCTTACACAGTATCAGTTCCTGATCAGTAATGTACAATAAACTTTGGAAACTCTCAAACTGCTCAAGATCAGCAGAAGCAGCTTTTATCCTTTCTTGGATTCTATCAACACATTTCTGTATCATCAAGTTGCTGTCCACAAGATGCTCACCATCCAACTCAACTTCAGAAACATCTACAAACGCCTTTATCAGCTCATCCTTTTGATGAGAGACCTCAGACAGCTTTCCCGTGATTCCTTCGTGCTTGGACCTTAATTCAGCATGCTCATTTTTGAGAATCTCTCTCTCCTGTTTCTCTTCCAAAAGAGACACTGTCAAACGCTCAATTTCCTCGCGCATCGAAGCTAAATCTGATTCATGTGATGCCGCAGCAAGCCGCATCTGTGCAATTTCATCCTGCATCCTGTTTACATCATCGTTAGCCTTTTTGAATGAGCTTACTAGCCAGTTAATCTGAGCATCTGATCCTATAGAAGAAATAGATTCTGGTAGCTCAATTGAGCACAAGGCATTTTTAACTTTCTGATGCTCTGCGAAAACTACATCTGCAATATTCTTTTGATCAACAAACCACCTGATCTTATCTACAGAATCTGAGGAAAGCAGTTTCTCAGGAACATTAGTCTCAGACATCACCTTATCGATTTCCTGATGAACCTTGTCCTTTTGTGAGAGCAACTCTTGAAGAGAACTGACAAGATTGTGCGATTCCTTGAGCTCAGCAGCACTAGCTTTAGCAGTCTCTAGGGCATCATTTGCTTCCTGTAACTCGAGTAAGCACTTCTCAAGATCACTAGACTTCTCAGCTAAGGACATCTTCAGCTCCTCAAGACTGGCCTCAGTGGCTTCCATGGCATCAGACTTCTGTTGCAACTCCACCATGCACCTCTCGAGCTCACTTGTCCTCTCTTCTAATGACTGCTTTAGCGAGTCACGATGTTGCACCAAGGACTTGCCCTTTTTCGCAGCCAAACTGAGCTTTTCTTTGGTAGTAAAATATCTGTTCTCCGCTTGCTCAAGTTCCATTTTCGTTTTGCTTGTCTCGGCATTAGCCATATCTAAATCATCTTTCATTTTCTTAACCTGCTCATTCAAAACAACCATTTCTTCCTCAAGTCTACCCATCTTCTCTTGCAAAAATTCCTCCTTTCTCTTGCTTTCAAGTAAGTGTTCTCGAGCAAGACCTAGAACAGAAATAGGCTCATTCCCTGAAGCAACCGAATCAGGCCTAACTTCTCCCAAAGAATCTCCAAGTTGTCTGATTTCCAACAGCAACTCTCTGTGTTTCTCTATGAGCAAATAAGTTTTCTTCTCTAACGGAGAGTCTCCTTCAACATCAGAATCAAGCAAAGACCCATGTTCTCGTCCAATGACTGTGTCAAGGGAAGCTAGCAACCTACTGGAAGCAAGATCCGATCTCTCTCTCAGAGACTCCGACCAAATCTCCCGAATCGAACCCAAGTACGAATCAATGACATTGCGCGAGATCAAAGACACAGAAGCTTTTACATTGAGGTCCTCAATCTCCTGCTCTTTGGCATGAAGAAGACTATTCAGGAACTGAATAGTGGCCTTAGTGTTTGCGTGCTCATCAACAATAGTTCTCAAATGATTGATAAATGTGGAACAGTCCTTCAACATGGAATGCAACGGCGTGGGAAACGACACTGCCATTTCGTCGTCTCCACCGGACTCAACTCGATGCGCATGCACAACTGACTCATCACTGCTTGCTGGCTGATGATCAATAATATCTTGAAGTTGCTGCCGTAGACTGACCACTTCTCTCCCAAACACTTCTCTTTCTTCCTGAATCAAGCAAGAAAAGGTCATTTTACAAAATCTACTACATCAGAAAAGCGGAAGAGTTTGGATACCACTTTACCACCCCATGGTCAAACCTACACAACTTTACCACCTAAGTTTATTTTTCCAGTAGGACGTGCCATTTGGGACCGCTTCGATGAGCGCATCGTAACACGTGCATATGGGAAACAAACTATATAAGGATTTAAGTGCTTAACCTTACTAATCCTACAATGTCAACAAGGAGTATCTAAGGTTAATTTTTCCGGGAGAAAAAGAAAAGGACGATAAATTCGGCGATCTCACCTTATACTTACAGCACTCCACCGCGGCGTCCTCGAGCCGGGCCTGGGCTCTGGCGAGCTCGCCCGCCGATCTATCCCCAGATCTCTCCGCGATCTCGATCAGGTCCGACGCATCCTCGAACGTCTCCTCCCGCCCGCCGTCCTCTCCGCGGTCCCGCTCGTCCGGCGCCTCCTGCGTCGACCCATCAATATTCACCAGAATGCCGCTAGAATCCTGCACGTAAGAGTCAAAGCCGCAGTATATAAATAAGAATATATGTGCACGAACGCAATATTATAAACGCATAGAGATCCAAACTTGCGATAGGCAATGAGGAGAAGAGATGAGATCTCTAAATTCTGACCTGATCGGGGTTGCCGGGGAGCTCGACGAGGACGCCGTCGCTGCTGCCGCTGTCGTTGCTGGGCGATCCGGGATCGGCGAAGGCGGAGGGGTCGGCGCCGGGGCTCTGCGGCGGCGACGATGGCGGCGGCGGCGGCGGAGGCGGCGGCGCCACCGCCAGCCTCGGGACGGTGACCGGCGCGTCGTCGTCGGCGGCGGCGCCGGAGCTCGAGGAGTCGGAGCTGCTCCTCGACGCCTTCGGGGACGATGCCGAATCCGAATCCGAATCCGACATTGATTCGGACCAATTCGACCGGATTCAGATCTATGGAGTTGGACTGGGAGAATTGGATCGAAGAGGGAGAGGAGAGGAGAGGAGAGGACAAGGGGATCGTCGGAGGGGATATCTTATATTAGCTCATTATTAAAACCCTAGGGAGGAGTAAGAACTAAGAAGGTGGGCAATGGCGAGAGAGAGAGAGAGAGAGAGAGGAGAAGGGGCGAAGGAGACGAAATTCTCGCCTGCACCCGGTCTACTCGTATGCATCAAATAGTATCTACACCGCGAGCGGAGCTACTATACTATATATACTCTTTATTATCGAGTCATTTTCCATATTAAAGTTTTTAGTAGAAGATTAATTAATACTTACTGTTAATTAAACATGATTTCGAAAGCTTCGGAGTACCTAAAAATCTATTTTCGAAGATTATTATAAGTTTATCAAATAAATATAACATTAATGGTCAAAATTAAATGATTTTTCCTCAAAAAAAATTTAAAAATATCTTCTGTAAAAATAAATAAAACTATCCAAAATACCCGATATACCATACCCGATCCGAACCCTACCTGGATCCAAACCGAACCGGATAAAAAATAAATAGTATACTGGTGAAAAAAAATTATTCATTAAAATTTTGAATACGGGTCCGGATACTTTATACCCATACGAATCCGATCCGAATCGGACATTTTAATAGGTAGGCTCGAGAAGAGTTTCCAAATTCGGACTCAGACGGACTTAGACCTAGACCCGGTGAAGTTTAGTAAATAAAAAAAAAATTGAAGTTGAGGAATCAATTTCAATAAAATTTATAGATGAAGGGTCTTTTTATGTTTTCATCTTAGTGAAAACTTAGTCGCTATGTTTACTCTTTTTTTTAATTTTTTTTCTATTCTTTTTTTTTTAATTCTAACTGTTTATTGCTTGAATTTTTCTTTTGAGCGAATTTTATCAGACTGAGCGCAACTAGTTAGAACGCTAGTTTTTGTAGTAAGAGGTTTATGATTTGTTTATAGACTATTTAATAAAATTTATAAAATTATATGCATATGGGTATCCATACCCGATCTAGCTCCGACCCGTACTCGATCAATTCCCGGTCTTAAGCAGGTAATATACGGATAATCACAACCCAAACTCGCTCAAATAGACCTGATGAGTACATTATTAACTTAAGTATCTAGACCCGGATCCGATTCGAAATTAAATAGGTAGGGTTTTTTTTTTTCAATTCATTTCTTTTTAGGGTACAGGTATAGTAAATCAGCTATCCAAGCCCGACCCGGTGTACGGACACCTTTAATAAAAAGAAGATTGCATACTTCAATTTAAAATTAGAGTTATTAATCTTAATCTAGATAGTATTAACAAAAAATTGATCAAGATTCAACTAATTTTAGTTATTTTATACTATTAAATGAGAAAATGTTTTATGTCAGCTATCAAAATTATCATTCTTTAGATCTTTCCAACTTAAGGCAGTTGGTGTCAACAAATTATAAAATTCAGTATTTAAGAAGTTTAAATGAATTAAATCTTATTTAACAGCATAAATCATCGAGTTGTAAGCTCTATTATAAAAAATGACTTATGGAACAAAAATAATCATACTCATAAAAGCATCATATAACATATGAGGTAGCGCTACCCGCTTCGTTTATTTCATTTAGAAATAAATTTAGCTAGAAATGTGAATCAACTAGGATTCAAATTTGGGACTCGGGTACCAACCATCAAACCCTTTGCCACTTGCTCTAGGAACGGTCGATCATACACAAGACCTCTAAAAACATATAAACCATAAAGAAGTATGAAGTTACTTAGGAGTTCAAGAGCACCATACAGAAGTGTTTTCCTCATCTACTTGGGGGAGTCAACTTGAGTTTTAGTTTTCTAAACGAAACTATTTTTTAGTTTCACGGAATGAGGGATATAATGCACCGAATAAATTAACAAAATGTGAAATAAGTCAGGTAGACATGATTAAGTTGAGGCGAGTGTGGATCGAATTGAAATGGAATTTCGAAAAGAGGTAAAGTGTGAGTTCCAAATTTTTTTATTAGATGCTTGAAACGGGAATTCGAGCATGCAGAATGGAACGCCCATTTTAGAGAATGAGGTTGGAGAGAAGGGCCACTTTCGGGCGTTCGGAATGTTTTAGACACTACTTGAGAACATCCGGACCATCTTTTGAACCCTCAACCTGAGAGAACTATCGTGTGGCACAATAAACTCTGGATTACGCTGGGACACTCAAAATGTATTTTGTATTTTGCATGGACTAGTGGGCGTCTGGATCACCAATCAGGTACAATTAAATGAAAGGCGCCCAAAAGTTCAATCGGGCGCCTAAAACCTAGTACAAAGACAGTAGGTTATTTCTTTATAAATAAATAAAAAATATTAGAGGTTTATGTGCAATAAATAAAAAATGTTAGAGATTTATGTGCTATTGCAACATTTCGATAAATGCCCATTTCATAGCCAAAACCCCAATCTCTTCCCATCTCTCTCTCTCTCTCTCTCTCTCTTCCTCTTCTCTTTCTAAAACGAATGGTTCCCTAATTTAGAGATGTCATATTCCAACCCGAAACATAACAGACGCTTGTATATCTGCTAAATTAGCAAATATATAAGGCTAGAGAATCAAAGAGAAAACAGGCAAAATAATGATTACAAAATTTTTCACTAAATCCAAGAATCAAATGTTGAGGTTAACAATTGAATTTCAACTAGAATTAAATGAATTCTCACATATATATATATAGAACTAAAGTTTATTAAAACCAGAGTTTATTACGAAACACAAATGAAATTCTATCCAATAATACCACAATATCAAAACAAAAGCAAAATAAATCCAGATAATAGTTTTACGAACTTCATTTATTCACATCTAGTAGCCAGTTATAAAAGCAAAAGAAATTAAATCCAGACAGTACTACATCTAACGTTCACTAGGTCCCACTCCCGCCCGGCAAATCAGTCTCGGTACCTGGGTAAACAATCATACGCCATATTAGTCTGATTAAGCATACAAATAAATATATAATAAATGCTCTGAAGTAAATTTTTATACAAAAATTAATTTAAGTGACTGGTCTTTAATTTGCAAAATTTTTAAAATTAGAAATGATCAGAATTTAAAATTCAGATCAAATATGGACTACAAATTTACAAAGTATTTTCTCTTTCATCAAATAAATGAAATAAAAATTAAGTTCTTGATAACTAAGTATATTGTGTGATCCGTTGGAGAGATCGAGAGGCATCCGTAGGCGCAAAACAAAATAGAGGCACACAAAGGTACATATATATAGAATAAAGGCACTCGAAAGCACAAATACAGAATAGAGATATGGATAGGCGTGACACCCAAAGGTGAAATACAGAGACGAAACTAACTTCTATAACAGAATATATACCGACATTGCCAACATTAGTATAGCAGAATATCAAAAGACATTATAATTTAAAACACTTATCTAGTCCCTAATTTATAGAACAGATTATCAAATTTCAAAATCTTTTGCTAAAAGAACTTTTCAATCACAGTTGAAACTCAGTTTACAAAAATATTTAATAGTACGCTCAACCCTTAATTTTATAATCTATAAAATAAAGATTTTTGCCCAATCAGAATATTTTTCTAAATTATTTTATGAAAAATTAACGGGTGTCCAATCGCTTATCTCAAATGTAGCTTCTAAGCTAAAGCTATCCAATCAAAAATCCGAAGGGAATCAATCACCGAAACCTAAATTAAGAATTACGATTCTCTATAAGCTACTAAAAATAAAATTACAAAGAGAATATAAGCATTCAGAAAGATAAACTTATACAAAAATTTAAATTTGGATAAGCTCACATAGATTAACAAGATTGGTTTCAAATACATGCAATTTAAGTTGAGACGGAGCACGAAGGAGGTTTAGAATAATAAGCCCAATGAAACTTAACTATCCATCAAGAAGATGAAGAGCTAGCTAAGTTTATTTCTAAATGAAATAAACGAAGCGGGTAGCATACTACCTATCTCTCAATAATAAACAAAGATTCTAATGTTCGAAAAGAGGGTTTTCAAATGTTAAATATAGTTTTAAAATTTACAATCAGATAGGATCGAAACTAGAAACAAAACGACATATGCCTTCTCTTTGGCATTTTGTCAAATATGTAAAGAGCATTCCAAAAGTATGTAGAATGTACAGAATTTACATCACTAAATCACATGGAGAATACAAGATAAAAAATTACGGTACAATCAATATTAATTTACATCAATAGAAAACATATCTTAATGGTTTTAAATTTCAATCACCAAGAAATAAGTATTCAAAAATAATCACATAACCATAGATAAGGAGTTTTGATATTGTCAAGATTTGGTAAAAGAGACAAAAGAGGTAAGAGGAAAAGAACATCTTCAAAGACAAAAACGATGACGACGAGATGTCATCGGCGACAAGCTAAAAATGCCGATAGAGGTCAAGGAACACAACTGCGGCAGCGGCCACGGATGATGGCGACGACGATGGTGATCGAACGGCATTGTACGCGCCTACGGGAGATGGGAGGGGTTGTATGGGTACAAGGAAAAGAGAGATAATGGGAGGTGGGTTGCTGATATGAATTGAAATAGAAGATAAAATTAGGGATTTAATTACACAATATACCACCAAGCCCCCAATTTTTAATATTTACGAAAAGGCCTAAATTTTAAAAAAATAGGGGTCAAAATAAAAAATACAAATGTATAGGGTGTTATAGGAGATCCACTTAGTTGGAGGCTTGGAGAAGATCGAGGGCCTCAAGAGGAGCTTCTAGGAGGAGGGAAGCAACCATTTCACCCACGTTTTTCTTGTTATGAGTTGAAAATTTTAGGGTTCATTTTGGAGCTTTTTTCAAATAAAGAATTTTTTTCTTAGAGCTCTTTGGAGATTAAGGGTCATCTCTAAAAGAGGGAATTAGAGCCAAAGTGGAGAATATCATCGAAATGGATTTGATATTTTCTTTCTTTAAAGTTTCTTTGGTTGCATGCATGTATTGTGAGTAATATGTAATCTAAAATGTAACTTTAGTTGCATGCTAAAGGATCTAATTGGTCAAAATAGTAAGTGGGCATTTGACTTATGAAAATAGAATTTAGCCCTTTATTATGTTACAAGAAAGTACTTGACAAATGCATGTAAGTATTATGTAAAGTCTGAACATTAGAAACAAGTAGGGCTGGCAAACGAGCGAGCCGGCTCGTGCTCGAATATATATATATATATATATATATATATATATAAAATGTATTTTAATTATATATAGGCTTTAATTTAATTTAGCTTGGCCCATAAAATAAACTAAACAAGTACAACCGTGCAATTGAGCTCAACTCTAAATTTACATTACACACTCTCTCTTTCAGACTTTTACTGTTGCACATAACCTAAAACATAATAACATTCAAATTTTCAAATCCTTAATTTTTTCCCCCTCTCTCTCTTTCTCTCTCTCTCTCTCTCGTTCTCCCTCATACCCATAGTTAATTAATTCGGATTTGGCAATAATTCGATATGAATATAATACGTATAAAATTCGTTTTCTAATTTTTAAATTCGTTGAAAAATTCGGCTTAAAAAACGAATTCGGTATAAAATATAAAATATAAGATATAAAATATAAAATAATTTATATTTAAAAATAAAATTATAAGTTTTTTATTCATATTTTCAATGATTCGGCAATAATTCGCGAATTATTCGCGAATAATTCGCGAATGGCCCAAAAATTGGCGAATAATTCTCTCTCTTTCGAAAAAATTCGTAAACGGACCGTTTAATTCGGATTTTCAATAATTCGCGAATAATTCGCGAATTACTAACTAGGCTCAGACCCTCACCCCATCAGGCAGTCACCCTAGCTCACATTTCTTGCAATTATTTTGTATTTTGAACTATTAGACATGTTGCATCAAATTGTAGGTAATGTTCTATAAAAATTAAACTTTTGATTATATAATGTCGAGAATTTCAATCAGCTCGTTTAGAGCTCGAGCTCGGCTCGACTCGAAATTAGGCTCGCTCGAGCTCGGCTCGAATTAATTTCAAGCCGAGCTTGAGCCTAGATTTAGGCTCGAAATTAATTTCAAGCCGAATTTGAGCTGACATAAGCTCGCTCGAGCTCGGCTCGTTTCCACCCCTAGAAACAAGTGTGGCATTTAATCTAAGTTGAAACCTAAGGTGTGAATGTAGTTGAATGTAGTGGCACATGAGCTCTAGGAAAATTTTCAACTAGAGAACATGAGAACAGGGAAAGGAACCTTATGGATTACCCCAGAAGTCATTAACTTCGGGTGAAAGATGAATTATGTTGCGACCTTCCGGAAGTGTTATACAGGAGAAGTCCAATCCTCTCAGTTCCTAATGCCGCACTTTGGGAAGTCCGACAGCTCTCGACCCGAAGTGCTTATCGATTTAAGAGAAGTCTAATCTCTCTCGACTCTCTATAAGGTGTTTAATAAGAAAGTAACCAAACTAATAAATTAGTTAAAGTTAGGAAATAAATTATGATAATAATTTAGGCAGATGACATAATAAATTGTTAGGGCATATTGTGTATATATCGAGGCATTGTAGTAGCAATTGATTTCTTACATTTGTATTGTAGAAGTAGATGTTTTGTTATTATTATTGTCTACTAATGTCTCCTTTTGATCGAATGAGTATAGAGTGCCACTTTCGGCAGTTGCACCTAATAGAAACTTAAATTCTTACCCAGTTGTTTGTCTACCCCTTTTCAAATCTTACTATCGCCTCTGAGGAGTAGAACCGCGACAGGGGCATCATGGAGTTGCTAGATCGTTGTGAATCAATCTAGTGGCTACCTTTAGGGTGTGTTTGGTTCGAAGTCGGAATTGATATCAGAATTGAAATGAGAATAAGCTGGAAACAGAATCGGAATGATTCATTACCTCATTCTGTTTGGTTCGCCACTTGAATTGGAATCGGAATAAACAATTTCCATCGTTGATATTTAGTTCAGATCGATATCAGAAACGTAATCAAATTAATATGCCAATTTTATCTTTATAATATATCAGTCTAAATTCAAACTAAAAATGAAATATTAAATATTTACATCAAAATTTTAAAATAATGTCAAAATTTTAAATATATTTTTTAAAAAATTAAAATTTGAAATTGAATAGATAATTAAAATATAAAACTAGATTTCGATTTATTCAAATTAAAACTTAAAAAGTATAATTTAAATTTAAATTTGAATCCATAAATTTAATTTAAATTTTAAATAAAATTTGAATAAAACTTTAGATTTTAAATTAAATTTAAATTTAAATTCAAATTTATAAGTTAGATTCAAAAAGCTTGATTGAATTTTAATTTTTAATTTAAGTTCAAATTTAAACTTAAATTTAAATTATTTTATATATTTTAGACTTCTTCCAACAGTTTTATATAGAAAAAATCATTCTAATTTACATAATGTAGAAAACCGATTTACAAAAATGTACATTATAATTTTTAGTTTAACGAATTATTAATTAAGATCAACAATGAGGCCTATAGGATATTTAATTAAAAAATAACTAAAGTAGATGAATCAAAGCGTTCATCAACTAAATCATAAACAAAAATCAGGTCATTCTTGGATGAAAAATATATTTATTAGCCCCACATTATATCATACAATTATTTATAATTAGGTATAACTATATAGGAGCAAATTAGTCCAAGACTCTTATATATATATGTAGTCTATATGGTGGAGGATATTTTTGCTATAATTTATTAAAATTTTTAATTTACTCAGCCCAAATCTAGAGTTATAATTTCGAAACCCAAAGTCCGACCCATATATAGCCCATTAGACCGGGCCTTGTTTAGGCCCAGACCCAATTCCTATCCTATTTCTAGTCCATACTTTTGATGATATGATAATAATTAAAATATCGCATCACTTTCATATAAGTGTTATATTAATATTTAGTTAACTAACTTAGGTTGTATTACTTGATTGCATTGTTTTATATAGTCCGAGAAAAAAATTATAATAAATTAAAATTTTAGGACCAAAATGTCACACTATTCATAGTCTGTCGACTAAACGTGAAGTTGAGCCTATAAATAAATATATAATTAGGTTAGACGATTCGTATATTATGTATCTGATTGCGTTACATTCTATGAGATATTTAGTTTTATATGTACGTAATTTCACGTTACACATATCCAATAAATTATCCAATAAGTTAGTTACAATATATTTTTTTGTAAGCATTGAAACTTTTCATGCAACTTTATTTTGCCTAATGCCTAATGGCATCTCATGCTAAGTCGATAACCCAAAAAGAATTGTTGCGGTTGCAACTCTTATCCAAGGATTGAAATATTTTTTCTAGGGTTTAAATTTATATTTGGTATTTACTTAAAAAAATAGAGGAAAAAAATAGTATGAAAATTTAGATTAATAATATTATAACTAAAAAATAATTATAGATATGGCATTGTTCAACAGAAAGGTAACAATTCAACAAATTTGTGACGATGACACCCTGAGGTTGAGTTTTTTTGTCGAATTATTAATGGATACAAAAACCCAAAAAAAAAAAAAAATTGCAAAAATTAAAAAGCTCCTTCCTTTTTTTGTTACGCCATATAAAGATGTTCGCTGAAGCACATTATAAAAATAATGCAGAAATTAAAAGTACATGAATGAGAAAGAAATTAACCCTAAAAAGAAACTTATTGCTCCTACAGAATCCAAATCATATAAAAAGATTAATTAATCTTTTTGACGAGTAGAATATTCTAGAAGTAATCTAAATGATAATATTGAACTATTTTCGTATAGATTTTTACTCGTGCGTTTAGAATTAATTCTTACCTTGTCAAAAAATATCGTCCCATGAATCCCACCACGAATGCCTTCGTATGTTCGATAAAAATTCACCAGGAAAGAGCGGCTGTAACAAAAATTAAGCCCATCAGATCATCCAAATAAAAAAAAAGAAAAGAAAAAGACTTAATATACTTTCTATCCTTCAAAGTTTGCTATACTAATATATGTTAAAGTGGGGTGCGCATGTTACACCATTCAAGATCAGTAATCTTTTGACTTCGTCGCATTAATTTTTTTTATTTTTATTAAAAATTATTTGAATTTTTACTTTGTCACATTAATTTTTTTTTTTTATTTTTACTAAAAATTATTTGAATTTTTATGAAATAGAAAGATAGTGGGTTAATTACTGTAAAAAAATAATAAGAATAGTTTGCACACAAAGGGGAACAAAGTTAAGTTAAGTTAATACGTACGCCGAGCTGTTGCTGTATGGATCTCGGCCACCTCTTCTTGGGTCGCCAGCCTGGCCTTTTTCCGGTGATGTGCATGAAGTCGTTCTTGATTTCCGCCTTGGAGAGCGCGAAGGAGAACGTCGGACTCTTTTGCCTTATGGGCAGAGGATTGTCGCGATCCGGCAGCGGCCGGAACGGTAAGCCGGTCTTCTGGTCACCGGAGGCCGCCCTTCTTCTGCTCCTCAGATTCCACATCGGCAACGAAGGCGGCGGCGGTGGCGGCAGCGGCGGCAGCGGTTCCTCATTTTCCTTTTCCTTTTCCTTTTCCTCCCCCTCTTCTGCTTGCATCTTCTTCTTCTTCCGCCGCTGCTGCCGCGGAGGCAACGCATTCGTAATCGGCGGGTTGCAACGAGTCCGGGTCTTTAGAGCATTGCGGTGGTAGGACGTATTGTTTAAAGACGGGAATCGGGGGTTCGGGAGGTGCGGCCGAGAGGGCCGCAGCCGAGGCGGACCAATGCCGTCTTCCGCCGGTGGATCTTCCTCTCGGCCTCGGACGGCATCCGGCCGGAACGCGGGCTGCCGTGTCGGTGTTTCGGGGCTGTCGCCGGATCTTTTCTGATGCGTCGGAGGCGGGAGCGTCGACGGCGTAGAGCCCTCCATGAGTGCAAGTCGATCGATCTCTCCCTTGTGTTTTCCACCTTTAATTCAACTATTTTTCTATATATTAGCAAGCAAATTGCATTATTATTATTATTATTATTATTTCGGAAAAACTTCAAATACCACCATGTGGTTTCATATTTTCTCACTTTAGTATCCTGTTGTTTAAAGTCTATCAATTTAGTACCATGTCGTTTCATTTTTATCTTTTTATTATCGATTTCACTAATTTTTTTCGTTAAACGGTGATAACGTTAAAACTAAAGAATATTAAAGTGAATATTTGATAAATCTAGATAGAGTATGTGAAGTTTTTTTTGTATATAATTTAATAAAATATTAACGAAAAAACTGACGAAAAGATAAAAATAAACTGAGAAAGTGCGAAACCACAAGGGTGGTATCTGAAGTTTATCCTTTTTTCTAGAGAAAGATAGCATGCTACCCGCTTTGTTTAAATTTTTTTAAAAAATAAACTTAGCTAGAAATATGAATAAGTTAATATTCAAACTTTGGACCTCGAGTACCGACCACCAAACCCTTTACTGCCACTTGCGCCAAGTACAATCGGTTAAATTGCATTATTAGTCCCTCAACTTTGAGTCAAATTCAATTTGGTTGATTCTCAAACTTTAAATTTCGTAATTTTTGAACTTCTAACAGTGCTAAATTTTCATCGTTATATTCGATTAAAAATAGTTTCTTGCATCTTCTCGATACATTATGCCTCCATTTGGTTCGGGAGTAAGGGGAAATAAGCTCTTGTTCTGTTTTTATACGAATTTTTGGAATAAATTGCTATAATTTGATATAAGGTTGGAACTGTTAGAAAAGTTTGTTCCCAAGTGAAAATAAAATTAATTAAAGTCTAAATTTAATTTTAATTATAATATTAAATTATTAATTAATCTAATTAATATGTTTAAATCATTATCCATTACTTAAATAATAAAATAATTAATTAACTTATTATTTATAATTAATTAGCTGGTTAATTATTAATAATTTAATATATTTATTCATAAACTAATATTTATATTGATCAATCATTAATATTTTTATTAATTTTATTAATTTTTTACTAGTTATCTAACTAAAATAATTTACTAACTAATTAAAAAATTAAATTATACTTAATATTTAATTAATGAATGAATATATTTTTATTATCTTATACAATATTCATAGCTAATAAATTTATTAATTTATTAAATTATTTTTAATTAATATTTTGATGTTAATTAATTAAATAAAATATTTTTAATTTAAAATTATAACCCTTCCAATCTAACCATTCAAACACTATTTATCTTATTCCCATGAATAAGCCAATTTTCATCCAAACACAAATTTGGTCTAATACCTATTTATACCTGAACTTGTACCCATCTCTAGAATAAGCAATTCTTACTTATATCCGAACCAAATGTAGCTTATTAAGTTTATTGTTTCTTCATATGTGTTATACTTTTAATTTAGAGATCAAAATCTTATATAAAAATTTTCATAATTTAATGGACAATAGAATTAAAATATAAAAATAAATCCGTGATACAGAAATGCAGAGATGCATTACAGGCAATAATTAGATTATTCTCGCCTAAAATAAAACTTAGGCGTTTGAGGATTAAAGGACTACTAATATTAAAATTAAAAGTTCAAGGACGAAAGTGAAATTCGACAGAAACTTTGGTACTAATGATCAATTGGTCTGAATTAACGATGCAAATTTTAAAAACATATAACTCTTACAGGAATTGATTATATATTGAGATAATATTCAACCCAACCCAACCCAACCCAAATCTGAATCTGAAATTTTTCAAATATGAGTTAGAATTTTACTAGATCCGACTCATATTCAAATTCAGAACCAGATCTCGAACTAAAATATTTTTGGATTCGGATTCGGTTTTGGGCTCACTATAATTCTTCCGATTTGGATTATTGAATTCGAAACTTGTTTTGATATATTTTCAGCGTGCTACATCCTCTTTGAATCTATTTTTAATATTATATATATTTTTAGAATTCGTAAGGTTTTTTTTTAATATTTTTCTAACTTTTTCTATAAAATTAAGAAGCGTACATATATGTTGTATATATTTTGCTTTTAGTACTATATATTACTCAAATATTTTATTCGCAGCCCTATTTATTTAATATTCAATCTTATTGAATATATATTTAAATTTTAATATCCAATCAACATCTAAATCTGTATGCGAATCTGATATAAAAATATTGATATGGATACAAGTTAAGCACAATCTAAGCCCTAAAGATATATGATATTTACTATTTGACCTGAATCGGAGTCGGAACTCGTGTGAGAATGAATATTTTCAAATAAAACCATTCGCTC
This sequence comes from Ananas comosus, assembly GCF_001540865.1. Lineage (NCBI taxonomy): Eukaryota > Viridiplantae > Streptophyta > Magnoliopsida > Poales > Bromeliaceae > Ananas > Ananas comosus. The sequence goes on from NC_033641.1 coordinate 7,152,335, forward strand.
ACCGTTAGGAGGTGAACCTTGTTGAGCTTTTTCTTTTCTTTTCTTTTCTTTTCACTTCTAAAACCGAATTAAAGCAAATTAGAACACAAACTAAATCGAACCAAACTGAAATAATTTGATCGGCTCGTATATTCGGTTTAATTAAACCAAACATGGATTTGAACATAGCACTTTTACAAAATAATGTCTGAATTTTTAATTTGAATAATTAATTAGAGTTGAGCTTAAAAGTACAGGAGTATTTGTGCTCGTGACTCTTTAGTCGTTGGACCGCCTCAAGATTTATACATCACTTTTATCGATGTATCCTATTAATTTCACTTTTACTCATCCTGTATGGATTTTGAGATGATTCGACAGCTTAAAAGTTAGCTCCTGTGTTTTGAAAAGCACAAGAGCTCAACTCTAATTAACTATGCCTTCTAAATTTTATTAAATAATTTGATACACCTCTCTCCTCACGCAAAGTTACTAATTGAAAATATTCATGGATTTACAACAACAAACTCTACACATAAATAGCTTTCTTGATTTTTCAGATTTTTCTCATTTTAAAGACCTGAAAATAAGGTTTAAACCATCGTTTCTCTATATTGATTATTCCTGCTTTGAGTGCTCAGTCACATCATGTTGAACATAAATTTCTATAAACATCTAATTAGAGAATCTGTATTTGAAGGATGTCCAGATTTAAATTCGAATCCAAAAATCAGATTTACAAGATTTTTTTAAAAAATTTTAAAGACTCGTAAATAAGGTTTGAACAACCATTTCTCTATATTGATTATTCCTGCTTGTGTTGAAAATAAATTTAAGTATAAATATTCAAACTAGAAAATCTGTATTTGAAGAAAAATCGAATTTAAAAAATTATCATTGTTACCGAATTCGAATCTGAGCTCGATGGAATTAGCTGATTTTGAGATTTTGACTATTATCGAATTTGTATTCGGATTGGATTAGAAATATCCGAACCATTTTAACCCCACATCCAACGAGTTCTATCTTTCCTAATTTAAATAATAATAATTATATTTTAAGAAATTAATTAGATTGTCGACTTAAAAGTAAATTGGAGTAAAGCGCATTTAACTTCTCTTTATGCAAATTCTAAAGAGGAGCTTCGTATAGAATTTTTTATTCGCTTTGTTTCATCTGTCTCTCTTTCTCTTTTCTTTGACTAACTTTTAAGAGGCCACAAAAGCATGTACGAAAAAGATTTCGACCATAATAAGTTGAGAAAATAACAACTATCAATTAAAAGGAAAAAAATTGTGCAACATGAATAGGGTTAAACTTTTAAAATAGGAATACATATATTTGCTAATTGTAATCTAAATAGGCTAAATTCAAAAGCAAAATCTATATCTCTATGTTTTTAGGCATTAGGTTGAACACTTAGTAGGCATTCCAAAGAACATACAGAATATAAGAAATCTATAAATTGGTATCTAATAGAAGCACAGAGATTCAAACAGATCTCGAAATTCTACCATATAAATTTCAAAATTCTAAAAAAGTACTTTTTAAATTGAAAAATCTATCAAAAAAGGAATTCCTTCAAAAAGAGGGAAAGAACAAGATAAAGAGAACAAATAAAAACCTTTTTAATGATGAAAACGATGACGGACGAGATGCTTTGGACGAACGAAGCAACGCCAACGATGAACGAGAGACGGAGTTGCGATGTCGTTGTCAAAGAATGAGAAGCCAAAGCCTTTTAGTGCGCGCGTGCGAGAACGGGAGAGATCACGCGCATGACGGAGATGCCGACCGTGATGTGGGCGTACGGTCGAGAAAGAGAGGAGCCGCCGATTTGAGATGTCGTACAACAAAGAAAAAGGAGATTTGGACGCTTTTAATTAATTAGGGTTGCTCAATTTTACTTTGACCCCTAAACATTTTACGTTATGCAAAATAGTCCCTCTGTATCAAAAATAAATAAATAAATAAATAAATAAAATTAAAACAAAACAAAATTAAAATAATAGGGTGTTACTGTCACTTACACCGTCTTCCCCTAAAAATAAGTTTAGTCCTCTAAATTTACTTACCTCAACTCTCAAAAAGTTGAGGGTACTTCAATTTCATCTACTCCAGCTTCTAAGGCTTCGTTTGGGATTGCGGGGAGATTGCATTACGTGCGATGAGAAAGTAAGTTGGAAAAATACCTATTTGTTTTCGTACGTAATATTGCGTTCCACATATCACGATGAGTCGATTATGATATATTTTTTGCGGTTCCACCAGAGAACGCAGAAGCATATCCCTATATGCTTTTTCCTCAACTCCATTTTATCTAATAGCGTTAGATAGGCCTCAATACCAAACTAAGCCTAAGTAGTCTCACGTTCAGAATGATTACTACATTGCACCTTCACATATAGAATAGTTTGCCTTATCAGCACTTGATCTTTTCTGTCTACAATACGTATAGGCTGTTCAACATAAGATAAGTATTCTCTAAGGATATGTTTGTTTGGGTGGAAGTGGGACGAAAGTAGAGAAGAGAGAAGTCGTTTTCATTATAAATGATTACTTCCGTTGTTTGGTACGCCATAAAAAAGTTACGGTCGAAACTCGAGTTAACCTGAAACGACGTAATTAATTTTGGCCCATTATGGGTCGAAGTCAATTACGGTGAAGAGAGGCGAAAAACATAATAAAATAATATACTAGGTAAAAATAATTATATTTAAATATATTTAATTACGGTACTAATTACTCTTTTATTCAATTGGCATATTTAAAATATGATAAAAATTGATTAGTTAAGTTTTTTTTTTTTTGTTTATTTTGTACAATTAAAATATGATAAAAATTGATTAATTAAGTATTAATATTTTTTACTTTATAATTTTATTGTTGTATTACTATAATTTATGTATAAAAAATGATTTAGTTGTTTTAAATTAAATTTTAATTATATAAAATATAATTTTTTTTATTTATTAAATTATTTATTATTTATATATAAATTATAATTTTACATCATACACTTTCTACCAAACAAACAGCAGAATTAATAAAATTTCACTTCAATAACTACGAAACAAACAGCAGGAAAGAAGTGGTTTTTACCTAACTCCACTTCAAACCCAAAGTCCATTTTAACCCAAAGTCCAATTTCAGTGAAACAAACATGCCCTAAGCTGCAAAAGTGCTAACTCCATTACATAGCTTAGGTCATGAACATATTTACTTAACATGGACACATGGAACACAATATGCACGCCGACCAACGAAGGCGGTAAGGCAAGCATATAGGCCACATCTTCTACCTTCTCAAGAATTTCAAAAGGACCGATATAATGAGCGCTGAGCTTTCCACGAACTACAAAGCGCATACTACCCCTAGAAGGTGACACTTTTTGTTGGTGTATATATTTAAGAAATAGAGGTTAGTTACAAAAAAATTTAAAAAAATGTCAACGAGTCGATCAAGCCGAGGCACGGATATCTCGCTCTCTTTAAAGAGATTCAAGCTCTCTGCGGTTGGCAAAGCCTTTAAACAAATGCAACAGAGCACTGACTTGTCCCCTCCAGGATACAACGGCTCGACCCTAGTCGTGTAGCTTCACCAACTCTGCACAAGTAGATGAGCCCAAAGCTCCACCAAAAGAAACACCTTTCTTTGACCTTCTCTCTCTCAAGTATAATTGAAATAACTTTGTTGTTTTTTGAGTTGTGTTTAAGTGAATAGAGAAGCCTCTATATATAGGCTCATAAGACTAGGGGTTACAAAGGTATAAAGGCATAGGTTAGATTTCATTTAGTGTAAACTTTGCATAGTAAATGTACTAACGTTAATCTCATTTGATGTATGTAATGTATAGGTTAAAAAAGCTTATATTGAATGTGAGTAAAGTGAAGTTGTAACTTTGCTAACCATGAATTAATATGTTAAATTTTCATAATTAATAATAAAAATGTAACAACATTCTCCCACTCATTTTTATTATTAAAAATATATGAGAGTTTGATGGCTAAAGATAGACCATTATACATAATGAAGGTGTGCTCTGCATTGAACCTTCACTTAGGGGCTGTTTGGTTGCACGTATTTACAACTGCAGTACAGTTGCAAATGTGTGCAACCTGAATTCCTATGTTTGGTTTAGTGCAGTTGAGTTCAACTGCTGCAGTTCCAATTGCACAAGAAGGTCCAAATGCTACAGTTGGAACTACATCTAAATTGGCCGTAGTTCCAACTGCAGCAGTTGGTGAGGAATAGGATCACCCACAAATTAACAATAATAAATAAATAAATAAATAGCTAAATAAATAAATAAATAATATATATATATATAGATAAATAAAAATATTTGTAAATAAACTCATACTAATAAATTTTTTTAGGCAATACAAGCTTTGTGCAAAAAATTAAAATTTTTTAAATTTATTTTATTTAAAATATAAAATTATTTTTTTTCCTAAATTTTTATAGAATGTGATTGTGTATGTTAACTTAATAAGTTTTAATTAATTATAATTATTAAATTTGATAAAAAAAATGAGAGAATCGTTTAAATTTTTAAAGTTTGATTTACATATTAAAATTAAATAAATTAAAACTTTTAAATGTGTCGATTAATAAGTTGAAAATTTGTTGAAAAATATAAACATATTATATATATATATCTACTTATTTATTTAAAAATAGTAAGTTTAAATGATTAATGAATTTATACAATTATTTTATGCATAGTGAAGGTAATCTCACCACTCTATCTGAAGAGGTGACAAAATTCACAAATACAAACTATCAGCTTCATATTACCAAACAGAAGAAATGTAACTGCAGCAGTTGTAACTATATAAAATCAAACAGACTAGGTGTAGTTACAACTGCAGCATTTGCAACTTCATGTATTTTCAACTACACTGTTTCTGCAATTACATCCAACCAAACAGCCCTTTAGTGAAACAGTAATCTCTTCTCCAGAGCCAGAGTGGTCTCAGACTTGAACTTTGACTGCTTAGGGGAAATAGAAAGTTATTGCTCACATATAACAATCCAGGTGTTGACATGAGCTTTAATAGCTAGCACGTTATGGCCTTGTGCTGATCCTGATTTTCATGAGCATTTTTAGAATAAGCCCGTTCTCATAGGAAGCGGCCCTACTTCCATGCTCACATAGGTGAAATCCGTCAAGGGTGCTCCTGTAATTCTGACACCCTGCTCATAAGAGCCACAGATTTCATTAAGAGCAAAAGTTCAACCCTCTTTTCATTACAGGATGAATGCATCCACACCATAGGGATAGGTAAAGATGCGATTATATAGATCTATATATTGTGCATTCTTTACGACCACCATATGATTCGTTTTTTCTATTGAACTCAATTTTCAGAATCTCTTATCATCAAGTTGGGTATCCTTATACGTGGTTCATGATGTTATGGGCTTCATCCCTATCCCCCTCGATGTGCTCCAGATCCTTTCTCTTCCTAAGACCTTGGTTAATGAATCTGTCAAATTATCAGTAGATTTAATATAATCTACATTGATAATTTCATTATTCATATATGATCTCACAGTACTATAGTTTCTTCTCACGGATCTGGATTTACCGTTATAATAACGATTTCTTACTCTACCAATAGCAGCAGTGCTATCACAGTGTATTAACACAGATGGAACTGATTTTTCCACAAATGGAATCTCAGAAAATAAGTCTCTCAACCAACTAGCTTCCTCGCTGGCTGAAGCTAAGGCAATAAGCTCGACTTCCATAGTTGAGTTAGCAATGATAGTTTGCTTTTTAGATTTCCAACATATAGTACCACCTGCTAAAGTAAAAATATAATCAGTGGTAGAGAGAGAATCACCTGATAGGGTATTCCAGTCAGCATCATTATAACCCTCAATCACAGTAGGATACTTCCCATAAAACAAGCCAAAAGTTTTGGTACCAACGAGATATCTCATCACACGTTCCATGACATGCCAATGATATGTACCTGGCTTGCTTGTAAATCTACTAAGTATCCCTACTGCGTATGCAATATCAGGTCTCGTACAATCAGTCACAAACCGCAAGCTCCCAATCATACTAGTATATTCCTTTTGATTCAAAATTTAATTTTTCACTTTTGATCATAGTTAGTTAATTCGGATTCGGCAAAAATTCGGTACAGATATAATTCGGATAAAATTCGTCTTTTAATTTTTAAATTCGTTGAAAAATACGGTTAAAAAACGAATTCGCCAATTATTCGGATATGTGATTTATACGAATATTATACGTTCACCAATTAAAAATTCGGTATAAAAAATTTGGCTATTAAATTATATTTTTTTTCTCTCAAGTTTTATGCAATTAATATAAATACTCATAATTCTTAAGAATATAAGAATAAAGAGCTACAAAATTAAGCTAATTAAGTAAAAAAAAATAGCAACCTATATTATGTCCCAAAATAAATATATAATTAAGCAAATAGCAAACTCAAATCTGTATCTCCATATTGCTATTTCTCCAAATTCATCGGAAATTCACAGTATTGCCAGTTAATACCCATGTTTTTTAGCTTTTGTTAAATTTTCTAGGTCTCCCTTGATTTTTAATCAATGCAGATGCTTGTGACTTTCAAACCTGCTAGGCATATCAAACCTTTTGAGGTCTTAATTCTTAAAACCTTATTTGCTAATTATTCTTGTACGCTGGGCATATTCATGTATACTGTAGAGATTAAAGATAAAAAGGAAGTAATGAATCTTATCAAATGCATGTTTACAATGATGCTACATGTTGTAGTCATGGTCTTATTACTGATCAAAACCATACAGTTAGCAATTAAGAGGAGATGAAATAAAGGAAAGAGAGAGAGAGAGAGAAACAAAAGCATAAAAATTCTTGTAAAGAACCGCCCGATTACTGATCCATCGTTGGAGAGCGGAAGCGGAAGAGGAAGAGGCGACGAGGAGGGTTCTGATTTTTGAAGAATGAAGAACCCGATCTTCGATGTGGCCACGCGGGGGCTTCCGATGGCTCGAAGGGAAGAGGAGAAAGGGGAGGGAAGGGAAGAGGAGGAAGGAAAGTGATGGGGCTGGGGTCGGCGGCAGGGCAGCAGGGCGGCAGGGTTGAAGGGTTAGGGCAAAACCTTTTTTTGGGGGTGAAGGGGCGATGGTTTTGGGCGAGGCGATTACGCGTCTTCGCGAGCCAAAGCTTCTTTCTCTCTCTTTTTTTTTTTTTCTGTTTTGGGCTAGCCACGAGGCCCACGACAGTAGCACGAGTCCGCGACCAGGCTGCGAGTTCGCTACCCGCAAGCCCACAGCGCCGTTTTTTTCGAGCGAATAATTCGTGAATCGCAAATTATTCGTGAACAAGTACTTTTGACGAAAAAAACGCGTTTTTTTTCAAATTTTTGGGAATAATACGTATACGGCTGTTTAATTTGTTTCTTCAAAAATTCGCGAATAATTCGCGAATAATTCGCGAATTTTTCGCGAATTAACTAACTATGCTTTTGATAGAAAATAGTGAACACTCGAATCAAAAGTTGTAGTCGCATACTTGCAATTAAGAAAGTTATACTTTCTTAAAATTTTCTCAACATAATGTGACTGATCAAGAAAGATCCCATTTGGTGTTTTGGTAATTTTCATAAAATTAGCCTCACCAAGTTCTTTCATTTCAAAATAATAATTTAGCATAATTTTTGTCTCATTGATAATATTTAAGTTAGAGCCAAAAATTAGCAAATCATCCACATAAAGGTTAACAATAACATGCAACTTTTCGAAAATTTTGTAATAGATGTACTTATCACATTCGTTTAATTTAAAGCTATTCTCAATCATGCAAGAATCAAATTTTTCATGCCACTGTCTAGATGCCCGCCTTAAACCATAAAAGGATTTATTTAGCTTGCACACTTTGTTTTCTTGCCCAGGCTCAATGAACCCCTCACGTTGGTCCATATAAATTTCCTCATCTAGGTCACTATTCAGAAAAGCAGTTTTTACATCAATCTAATGAATTTGTAAGTCATGAATTGCAGTAATAGCAATCAGAACTCTAATGGATGTAACTCTTGTAACCGGAGAAAAGGTATCAAAGAAGTCTAAATCTTCTTTTTGTTTATAACCTTTTGCGACAAGTCTAGCTTTATACTTGTCTACACTTCCATCCGGTTTTAATTTCTTTCTGAGGACCCATTTACAACCAATTGTTGTACAGCATGGTGGTAAATCCACTAATTTTCATGTTTTATTAGAAATTAGAGATTCCATCTCATTAGATACAGCCTCTTTCCAAAACATTGCATCATTTGAAGATAAAGCTTCTTGTAAAGAAAGTGGATTTTCTTCAATATTCAGAACAACATAATCAGGGCCAAAATCTTTTTCTATTCTATTTCGTTTACTTCTTCTTGGTTCAAAAATATTTTTTTCTTGATTTTGCAAGAAAGAGTTTGAAGAACTTGGTTTATTTGAAACACTTTTAAAATCTTGACCCCCACTATTTTTCGATTTATAAGAAAATTTTTCTTCATGAAAAATAGCATATCTTGATTAAAAAATTATATTATTTTTTACCGACCGTCTCTAGAGCAAGTGGCAAAGGGCATGGTGGTTGGTACCCGAGACCCAAGTTCGAATCCTAGTTGTTTCACATTTCCAGCTAAGTTTATTTCTAAATGAAATAAACAAAGCGGGTAGCGTACTACCTATCGCTCAAAGAAAAAATATTATTTTCAATGTCTAAAAATTTATAGGCTGTACTGTTCAAAGCATATCCAAGAAAAACACAAGTGGCAGCTCTAACACCCATTTTGGGTATTTTAGGGTCTGATAGCCTCACATATGCTAGACAACCCCACACTTGACTTCTTTTGTGGCACGCGATTCAAGACATAACATGCAGTTAAAATAGCTTCACCCCAAAGGTTTAGGGGTACACCAGTGTCAACTATCATAACATTTGTTAGCTCAATAAGTGTTCTATTTTTTCTCTCAGCCACTCCATTAGAGGCAGGTGAATATGGAGCAGTAGTCTCATGGATAATTCCTAAAGACTGAACAAAACGAGTTGAATCCTGTAGATTCATACTCACGACCTCGATCACTTTTAATTCTTTTAATCTTTTTACCGAATTGGTTTTCTACTTCATGGAGGAAATCTTTAAATTTTTCAAAAGCATCACTTTTATTTTTTAATAAATAAACATAAGTATATTTAGAAAAATCATTGATAAAAGTGATAAAATATCTATTTCCTCCACGAGTTAGGGTGCCTTCAAATTCACAAATGTCACTATGAATTAACTCAAGTAATTCGGTACTTCTTTCAATATTCTTATAAGGTCGTTTAGTGATTTTTGACTTACTACATGTTTCACATTTGTCAAAATTACTATTTAGTCTGGGAATTAATCCTAAACTACTTAATAAGCTAACATATCTGCTGTTAGTATGACACAAACGAGCATGCCAAAAATTCACAGATGAAAGCATGTAAGAAGAAGTAGATGATGCTTTATTCTCAATGTTTAGTTTAAACATTCCGTCGCATGCATAATTTTTACCTACAAACTTTTCATTCTTAGAAATCACATACTGATCAGACTTAATGATCTGTTTGAAGCCAGCTTTATTAAGAAGAAAACTTAATACCAAATTCTTCCTAATCGAGGGTGTATACAACACATCTTTCAAGATAAGCACCCTTCCAGAAGAAAATTTTAACTCGACCTCACCATTCCCTAAAACTTCAGAAGTATGTGAATCACCAAGCATAATACTTCTTGGTTGTTCATAGGGAGTATATGTTTTAAACCAAACTTTATCATGACAGACATGCCTATTGGCATCAGAGTCTGCCCACCATCCTTCAGCATTCTCCACTAAGCATATGTCTATTATCATCGTCACAAGTGGCTCCTCTATAACATTAGTTTGAGGTAAAGCTTTATGTTTTCGGTATTTGCAAGTTCGAGCAATATGCCCACTTTTACCACAGATATAGCAAACTATATTTTTCACATAAGAAGGAGGTGCGTGGTCATTTTTCTTAAACTGAGGTCTACCAGAATTCTTTCCAATTCTCTTCTTTGCCTTCAAGTATGTATTTCTAGAACGATGTCATTAGGTAAAGACTTAGAAGATACTAAGTTTACCTTAGTGGCGCTAGCATCATTCTCTTTTGCTTTAAGTGCATCTTGGCCTCTTGCCTTTTCTTCCACGCGAATGCGTGCAATTAATGTCTCGAGAGACATCTCCTTTTGCTTGTTGAGATTTCCGACAGCATCGTTGAACTTTTCACGTGTAGCCTCCATTTATGATTCTCCTTAAAATTGTTGGTGTATATATTCAAAAAATAGAGTTTAGCTACAAAATAATTGTAAAAAATGTCAACGAGTCGATCAAGCCGAGGCACGGATATCTCGCTCTCTTTAAGGAGATTCAAGCCCTCTGCGGTTAGCAAAGCCTTTGAACCGATGCAGCAGAGCACTGACTTGTCCCCTCCAAGATACAACGGCTCAACCCTCATCGCGTGGCTTCACCAACTTTGCACAAGTAGATGAGCCCAAAAGCTCCGCCAAAAGAAACATCTTTCTTTGACTTTCTCTCTCTCAAGTATAATTGAAATAACTTTGTTGTTTTTTGAGTTGTGTTTAAGTGAATAGAGAAGCCTCTATATATAGGCTCATAAGACTAGGGGTTACAAGGGTATAAAGGCATAGGCTAGATTTCATTTAGTGTAAACTTTGCATAGTAAATGTACTAACGTTAATCTCATTTGATGTAGGTAATGTATAGGTTAAAAAGGCTTACATTGAATGTGAGTAAAGTGAAGTTGTAACTTCACTAACCATGAATTAATATGTTAAATTTTCATAATTAATAATAAAAATGTAACAACACTTTGAGAAACACATGATCTCCAACTTCAAATTCTAATTGTCATCTTCAATTCTAGGCAAAAGGTCTCTATTCATCATTATCACTTTATTCAGTACGCAATAGTTGATGCATAGCTTTAGACTGCCATCCTGCTTTTTTTGCAAATAGCCCCCTGACAAATTTTATTTTTAAAAATAGCCCCATCCAAAATATATTTGTAAAAATGGCCCTGGCCCTGCCACGCCAGCGCCACGCGGGCCGGGCTGGGGGCAGGTGGTTTAAATGAACACGGTGAACCATTCACCATGTTCAAACACGGTGAATAGTTCACCGTGTCCAATGCATTATATGCACCGCCCCGCGGTGTGTAGGAATACACAGGACACAGTGAACTGTTCACCGTGTCTAGACACGGTGAACCAATCACCGTGTCCAATGTAACCATATAGACCTTAGCCAAAAATGGTTGTCACGGATATTTGTATTGGACATGGTGAACAATTCACTGTGTCTAAACGCGGTGAACAGTTCACCATGTCCAATACAGCTACCCGGGACTTAGCCATTTTTCGGGCTAGGTCGTGGTATTTGTATTGGACACGGTGAATAGTTCACCGTGTCCAATACAAATATATTGGACACGGTGAATGGTTCACCGTGTCCAATGCAAATTTCCACCCTTAGTCATATTTTTGGCGCACAACAATAAATACAAGAATACAATACAGATACCTATCAATACACATCACAACATCACAAAATTAATACACATCACAACACAACAATACAATACAGATACTCAAACACAACAGTACAATACATCATCACAACATCATAACACAAGAGTACAATATACACATCACTACCAATAAAATCTCAATAAAATATCAATACCAAATAATCAAAACAGAATATATAAAATAAAAGCAAATTGTACAATAATATATAAATATAATATCATGCTCTCCTCCTACTCCTCTGACCACGTCGCCTACCACGTCCGCGACCACGATCGACACCATGCTCATCAAAAGGCTCCAAGATCTCCAACTGGTCTAAATGCTCTATAGCAGCACCCTCAATAACCGGCTCAATCACAACAGTAGCAGGTGTCGGTAGTATGTCCGACCGTGGAGAAGCTGAAGAGTAGGGCTGATCTGTACGGATAGACCTCATATGTCGTCGACGCCTAAAATAAACAATATCACCTGCTCGAGCTGGATCTTGCGGTACTGGTGCTGGTGCCGGGTCCGTAACATCCGCATAAGGTGGCTTCTCTATAGGTGATGATGGCCTCGGTGGACTATATATGGGTGCATGGCCGGACGTCGATGCTCCACCATAGTCTGCTGGTCCTGGAGGTACATAGTGTGAAAGCGTAGGTAAAGACTCTAAAACTGCTTCCATCTAATCGACGACCTGTGATAGGGTAGCTAAGACTCCACCTCCTGAAATATCGGGCAAGACACGTCTGATCGTATAATGTGATCTCTGCACGATATCGACCTGAAATAAAAGCACAATCAAAAAAGATTATACTAACTTTCTTGTATATGTAAAAATTAATATAAAAAGATATTATATATTACAATCATACCAATACTCTCTCGACGTGTCCACGTGGCTGATACGCGAGTGGTGGCCGCTGTACAGGTGTAGATATCCACCTCCCGGTGATCGTCCAATATCACTGCATGTAAATAGTGGTAGCTCGTATCGGATCTGGATCTGTCTCTGGGGCCACCTCTGCTATATCTATCAATCTATTATTCCAACGCTGAATGTATGAAGCATGGTATGCTGCCCAATTCTCATCTGCTCTACCTCGTGAATTGATGCGAGATATATATGGCAAGCACTTCTTCAGATATATGCTATAATAGCCCAAACTGTCACAGCACACGATCGGGATGATGGAGCTCAATAATGTGAAAGCAGACTAAGGTAGTCCTTGATCGCCAAACCTGGGACCCCGCCAGACAAAAAGGTGGGAGCGTCTCTAAAACTGTGTCGTCATAAGGCCTTCATGTAATCTATTGTGAAAAATACATATGATTAGTTATCAAAATTAAACTATATTGATCTCGTGTTTCTTAGAAAAATGAGTGTTTCGGCGCTGGCACTAGTGTTTCGGAGACAAAATTAAACTATATTAATCTATATTGAAGGATTGCGACGCTAACTTTGATTAAATAGATCAAAATGAGGCTTGAGGATAATGTGTGGTGTCCCCGAGTTAATTTGGAAGTGTGGGGGTAGTAAACTATGAGTTTATAAGATATTTAGAGGGTATTAAACATAAGCTCGATAATGCACTTTTGCAGGATTGAGACCCTAACTTGAAATTGATCGTGTACAAACCTAATTGAGGGTAAAGCGAACACGTTGGCGAAGTCAGTTCGGTAATCGGTCCAGCCTACGCGAAGATATCGCCAAAAGGACGTTTTCGGCTTCGAAATTCGATTTCTTTAAAACAAACAACTAATTTCTTTTTATGGTGAACAAAATTTTCAAACTAAAACAAAATTTCAAACCCAAAAATTATTAGATTAGCATTGAATACAAAATTTGACAGATTGAGTAACTTTTATTTACCTGAGACTCTAACTGTTGATCCAGCTGATCACGATAAAACTCAATGTCAGTAGTCCTGACATTGTCCCGAAAAGCCGGCCTGGTATTCCACCTGATTCATTTATATCATATTAGTTATGAATAAATAGTATATACAAAACTTATAATGAAAAATTACTTACCGACACCCTGGAGGCATGTCGACAAGCTCAGGCTGCGGTCTTACTACCTCAGGGCGGCCAATGTGCAGGTGGTCCCATGCCCATATCTATACAAAAATAGCATTCTTGTTAGAAATAGAAACAATAACCATGACTTAAGTACAAGTATTGTAAGGGTCTGTGTCGCAAATTGTATCTGAACTAATGTCCCAAAACAACAACACTCGACCTTTCCCCTGAAGCAAGCATTTCCTAGGGCGCGATAAAGATGAGCTAGCGCGGCTGCACCCCATGCCAACCCACCACGAAGGTCAAAATCCTCTAGATGTGGCAACCATTTCAAATGCACCCTATTCCCGCTTGGATTTAAAAACAAACTACATCCTATCTGAAATAGTATATATGCTCTCGCTGTAGCTCGAACAATAGCCGGAGGTGCATCTAAGGGGATATCATGGAACTGCTGATATAACCAGTTTATCTTGATCTCACCATCCCTAATATCCTGCGGAACCACCCCGAGAAGTAACCCGCACAGCTCTGCCCACTGATAGGATCCCCCTCCAGTCACAGCCCCACCATCGACGGAAAGTCCCGCAATAACTACGACGTCCATCAATGTAATACTCATCTCTCCGTGTCGTAAATGGAAACTCTGTGTCTCCCGCCGCCACCTCTCGACTAATGCTCCGAATAACGACTGATCGAGCTGTAGGCGGCGCAATCGTGAAACGTAATAAAATCCTGCTCGTCGAATAAGTCCAACACCGCAGGATGCTCGCACTGCCATCTATTCATTTTACGGCCATGCTCCGTAAATTGAACAGGAGAATATCCCTGCATGATTGTGAAAGTCAGCTCAAAATTAGTACATAAGTTAAAGAAGATCTACGTAAATTTGAAATATTTTAAAAAAATTCACCTCCTCTCTGATCAAAGTAGATCTATGTCGTGGCTGCTCAGTCAGCACGGATGTATCAATAGGTCCCGGCTCGTCATGATCGTCCATCTAAAATAGGCAAAAAAATTTGAGTTAGAAACAACATGATGTAACATTAGTGCGTAAGTATAAAAGATTTAAGAAGTTAAGTGTCAGTTTCATATAGAAAAAATGATGCAGACCGAACCCGACCCGTCTCATCGCCCGAGTTTCAGGTCTATCAACGAAGGCGGCGCAAGTTGGCACCCGAACCCGCTATATGGATCTGAAGATTATTTTTGATTTACTCTATTATTTTAAGATTTTCTTGTTAGGAATATTTGTTATATTTTCCTTTTAGATAAATCTGTAGTTAAGATTTTTTGGTTATTTTCCTTTTAGATAAATCTCTAGTTGAGATTTTTTTGGTTATTCTCAGATGTAATTAGGATATAAATAACCTACAAGGTTTTATGAAAAGGGGACGATGATTATTGAATAAAAATTTTGAACCTTTCCTGCAAAGATTTTTGGTGAGAGTTTTTCCCGGATGGTTTTCCGGTTCTGGCGAGGTCCAGAGTTTTAATATTTTGTTGGATCTGAGTTCCTCTTAATTTTCTGCAAATTTTGACTACTTATTTGTGAGAATTGAGTAAGATTTGAGAAAATAGAGAGGTTGAGAGTAGAGAGGAGAGCTTGTGCAAGCAGCTGAGAGAAGAGGTTGAAGACGAAACTTAGAAACGTAGATCCTTGAGGCGCTGCTCCCGAGGCGGCTTGGCTTCTTGCACACGTCATCAGGCCATGTGCCTGTGCTGAAGCATCAAGCAGCAACTATATTGGATGAACCCGGTTCACAGCACAAGCTAAGTATTCCCCTATACACCTCAATTTACGCAAATCATCTACTGGTAATAAAAGGTTGGTCGATAAAACGTTTTGATTTTTATTTTTTTCTCGAAAAAAAAAATTTCGTAGATCTGTTTTTTTTTTTATCGTCCTAAACTTTTAAAAATTGTTTTGTCTCTTTAATCTTGCAAGATACTTGATTATTATTGTTGGGCGAAATTCGATTACGCGGTATTTACAAGCATGATTAGGAGGATGTTGCAAATAGATTGTGGATGATCTGGACTAATCATAATAGTTTAATCATGCATTCGCTGGATGTCGTATGGTACAATCTCCTATCTGATCAACTTTTCTTATTTTATTAATTTTCTTTTCGAACGTTCATTTCTAAAAAAATATATATATATTTTTGCTCGTTTAATTTTATCTTAGCAAAATTTTTGTCTACCACATCTAAGGAGTTTTACATGTAGGATAGGTTTGACCCGTCCTGCATCAGATTTGGTATCAGAGCCCTAGGTTAATGTATGATCCTTAGAAGTGGTAAAATTTATCATCCTGAACCCATGTCTTTTGAACCCACTGCAATGGATCAGATTTTACAGCAACTGACTGCTTTGAACACTAAATTAGATGACATAGGGGATCGTGTGGCCATCCTTGAGACTAGTCGGACTGTAGTAGGCAATGTGATTGCAACTCCTGATAGAATAGCCCTCAGAGCCCAACGCCAACCCGACCTTCCTAGACATAATTTCTCACTAGACAACGACATTACCAAAAAGATCAAAATTGAAGCCCCAACTTTCGATGGAAGATTTGATCCTAAGACTTTCACTGATTGGCTGACTGATATGGACCAATTCTTTGATTGGAACGATATGTCGGATGACCGTCGCGTTCGCTTTACCAAAATGAAACTTGTAGGGGCAGCCAAATAATATTGGGTGAGTGTTGAGCGATAATTGGCTAGGTCTAGGCAAGCACCGATCACGTTGTGGGATGAGATGAAGGCCAAATTAAGTGAAAAATATTTGCCCTCGACCCATAGGCAGCTTCAAATAGAACAAATGTTGTCCTTACGTCAAGGTTCAATGTCCGTGGCTGATTACATGCAAAAGTTTGATGAGATTTCTGTTAGGTGTAATGTCCAGGAAGAAGAGGACGTGACATTGGCCCGGTTTAGGAGAGGATTACGTGAGGAAATCTAGAAAGAGATTACACCCCATCGAGTAAACACAGTAGAGGATGCGTTCCAACTCGCACTCGAATATGAGCGTTATCTTAAACCACCTACTAGGCGTTTCGGTTACCAAGCCGGGGAGTCAAGTACTAAGAAGTGGACCGATAGAAACCAAAACACTGGTAAGTCAATCGTACCCTTCAATCAACCTAATCGAGATTCTAGGGGAAAATCTTTAGTTGAAGGAACTAAACCAGACCTTTCTCCAGTGAAGTGTTTTAACTGTGAAGTAATGGACCATTACTCGAATAAGTGTCCACAAAAGCGTAACTTGATGATGAAAAACGATGAAGATGATTTCGAGGAAGTAGTGCATGAGACTGAGGAGTATCCAAGTGACAAGGATGAGAGCGCGTATGTAGATGACCTAGACGACATCATTCCACTACAAGTCGTCCGTTGTGTTCTTACCACGAAGGAGGATGAGGGTGACTGGCGACGCACTGCTATCTTCCACACTTATACCAAGTGCGGGGATAAGGTATGCAAGGTCGTTATTGATGGCGGCAGTTGCATGAATGTGGTAGCCAAAACAGCCCTTGACCGAATGAAGTTGACCCCTGAACCACATCCAAATCCCTTTCGAGTTGCTTGGGTAGATAAGACTACGATACCTGTCACTGAGCGATGTTTGGTCCCTCTCAACTTTGCTACATATAGGGATCAAGTATGGTGTGATGTCCTCCCAATGGATGTCGGACACATTCTTTTGGGACGACCATGGTTGTACGATCATGATGTTACACATTATGGTCGTCAAAACACATACACCTTCACTCATGATAAGAAAAAGATCGTGCTAAGACCTCACCGACCTAAGCTGATTCAGTATTCGACCAGCCAATCTAATGCACGTAATGGACCAACCACATCTAAGGAAAATAGGTTGGTAGAGCAAACTAGACCGCTTCAATTCTTGAACAAGAAGCAATTTTGTAGGGAGGCTAGTTCTGTCGTTGTTTACGCATTAGTTGTTCGAGAGGTAGAGAAGCCTTCCCTTGAATCTGATCTGCCATTGAACCTTCGAAACCTATTATCTGACTATTCTGATTTGACCCCAGACGAGTTACCTGATTAGCTGCCACCCATGAGAGATATTCAACATGCGATAGATTTGGTGCCTGGATCATCATTGTCAAACCTGCCACATTATAGGATGAACCCTAAGGAGCATGGTGAATTGAAACGTCAAGTAGAGGACTTGGTTAGAAAAGGTTTCATTAGGGAGAGTATGAGTCCTTGTGCAGTCCCGGCACTCCTTACTCCTAAGAAGGATGGAACTTGGCGAATGTGCATCGATAGTCGAGCCATCAACAAGATCACTATTAAGTATAGATTTCCGATTCCTCGATTGGATGATATGCTTGATATGATGGCTGGATCCATAATCTTTACAAAAATTGATCTTAGAAGCGGGTATCATCAAATAAGAATTAGATAAGGAGATGAGTGGAAAACTGCCTTTAAAACGAAGGAAGGATTGTGCGAGTGGTTGGTCATGCCATTCGGATTGACGAATGCCCCAAGTACATTCATGCGAGTCATGAATCAAGTGCTTCAACCTTTCATAGGAAAATTCCTTGTAGTCTATTTCGACGATATTCTGATTTATAGTAAGACCGAAGATGAACACCTAAGTCACCTTAGGCAAGTTTTAGACACTCTTAGGAGAGAAAAGCTTTACATCAATACCAAGAAATGTGTTTTCATGCAACCTAAGGTTGTTTTCTTAGGCTTCGTAGTATCTGTAAATGGAGTGTCAGCCGATCCCGATAAGGTCAAAGCAATCCAACAGTGGCCCCAACCGCAGAATATTCGTGATGTTAGAAGTTTTCATAGGTTAGCGATATTCTACTGAAGATTCATTAGAGGTTTTAGTACCATTATGGCTCCAATTACAAATTGCATGAAAAAGGGAGAATTCACATGGACCAAGGCTGCGAGTAAGGCATTTAATGAAATTAAGGAACGTATGGCTAATCCACCTGTCTTGAGATTACCTGATTTTGAGAAGATCTTTGAGGTTTCGTGCGATGCATCTGGAGTAGGAATAGGTGGAATCTTGAGTCAAGAAGGTCATCCAATTGCTTATTTTAGTGAAAAATTGAATGAGGCAAAGATGAAATACTCCACGCACGACAAGGAATTGTATGCAATTGTGCACGCCCTACGATATAGGCGACATTATTTATTACCTAAGGAGTTTGTTTTACTTTCGGACCATCAAGCCCTTAGCTATCTTAAGTCGCAAAAGAAATTAAATTCACGGCATGCCAAGTGGGTTGCGTTTTTTGAGGAATATACCTATGTTCTTAAGCATGTTGCTGGTATCGAAAACAGAGCTGCCGATGCTCTTAGTCGTGTTATCATGACTTTGCATGCTGTAGGAACACAAGTCATAGGGTTTGATCGAGTTAAAGACGAATACCCCACGTGTCCAGATTTTGGTGAGACTTATAAGAATATTCTTGATGGATTGCATGATAACCCTGATTTTATTATTCATGATGGATATTTATTTAAGGGTAGACGTTTGTATGTTCCCCAAGGTTCATTGAGAGATTTTATGATTTGGGAATTGCATTTTGGAGGTTTAGCAGGGCATTTTGGTAGGGATAAGACCATTATTTTGGTAGAGGATCGTTTGTTTTGGCCAAGTCTTAAACGAGATGTGGCACGTGTTGTTGCCCAGTGTGGTATATGCCAGACTGGTAAAGGAAAGCGAAAAAATATTGGATTATATACACCTTTACCTATACCTCACGCCCCCTGGCAAGATCTTAGCATGGACTTTGTTCTAGGACTTCCTAAAACCATTCGAGGTCACGATTCGATTTTAGTTGTCGTTGATAGGTTTTCAAAAATGGCACATTTTATATTATGTAGGAAGACTTCTGACGCCACCCATGTAGCGAAACTTTTTGTTGATCACGTCATAAAATTGCATGGATTACCAAAGACTATTGTGAGTGATAGAGATGTGCGGTTTGTGAGTTATTTTTGGAAGACAATGTGGAAATTAATGAACACTAAATTACAATTTTCTTCACCATATCACCCACAAACAGATGGCCAAATTGAGGTTGTTAATCGAAGCTTAGGAGATTTATTACGTTGTCTAGTGGGTGATCACACTAGGAACTGGGATAGCGTTTTACCTATGGCCGAATTTGCCTATAATAACTCAGTTAATCGCACCACTGGAATGAGTCCGTTTGAGATTGTCATTGGTTACAACCCTAGGACACCCATTGACCTAATTCTGTTACCCGTAGACTATAGGTCAAGCCAACATGCTGAAGCCTTTGTTCAACATATAAAAGAATTGCATGATAAAATAAGACGAGCAATTATTTTAAAAACTGAGATTTACGCAAATAAAGCAAATGAACGTCGGCGTAAAGGAAATTTTAAAGAAGGAGATATGGTTATGGTAAGGGTTCGACCAGAACGATTTCGCAGCGGTACAGTGAAAAAGCTACATGCAAGAAATTTGGGTCCATTCAAAATCTTGAAACAACTGAATCCAAATGCTTATGTCTTGGATTTGCCTGCTAATATCGGGTTTAACTCAATGGTCAATATCGAGGATCTGAGCCACTACCATGAGCCTCTTTCCATTGAGAATCCCATCTCCATAAATATATCTCCACGTCAACCTCCTCCTCCACTTCCAATCCCTCCCATACCGAGAAAGAAAGAAGAAATCGAACAGGTTCTCGACGACCGAGTTGTTATTACACGATCAGGAGATTCGCGTAGCTTTATGGTAAAGTGGGCATCCCGACCAGATGAAGAAGTGACATGGATACCGGAACACGAGCTTAGAGACATTGCTCCAGATCTCAAGCAGCTGAGAGAAGAGGTTGAAGACGAAACTTAGAAACGTAGATCCTTGAGGCGCTGCTCCCGAGGCGGCTTGGCTTCTTGCACACGTCATCAGGCCATGTGCCTGTGCTGAAGCATCAAGCAGCAACTATATTGGATGAACCCGGTTCACAGCACAAGCTAAGTATTCCCCTATACACCTCAATTTACGCAAATCACCTACTGGTAATAAAAGCTTGGTCGATAGAACGTTTTGATTTTTATTTTTTTCTCGAAAAAAAAAAATTTCGTAGATCTGTTTTTTTTTTTATCGTCCTAAACTTTTAAAAATTGTTTTGTCTCTTTAATCTTGCAAGATACTTGATTATTATTGTTGGGCGAAATTTGATTACGCGGTATTTACAAGCATGATTAAGAGGATGTTGCAAATAGATTGTGGATGATCTGGACTAATCGTAATAGTTTAATCATGCATTCGCTGGATATCGTATGGTACAATCTCCTATCGGATCAACTTTTCTTATTTTATTAATTTTCTTTTCGAACGTTCATTTCTAAAAAAATATATATATATTTTTGCTCGTTTAATTTTATCTTAGCAAAATTTTTGTCTACCACATCTAAGGAGTTTTACATGTAGGATAGGTTCGACCTGTCCTGCATCAAAAACCTATCGACGACGTCTCTCGGTCCTTCTTTGATGATTTTCAGAACAAGTACTTTTATAATGTCCAGGCTGTTTACACATACTACACTTGCCCCTCCTACTCCCAGCGGCTTCGTCCATAATATTACGGATACGCGTAGATCTGGGTCTTCCTTTTTTCCTTCTCCCGCGTGGTGGCAGTATAGGGAAATCATATGACACGATCCAATAACGACAATCGGGAACGGGGTGGAACTGTGGTTCATACGCCTTACAATAGGATAGGACAGTATACCAAGGAGAGCATAAGGCATAATAATCTATGTTCATGTGTGAAGAACTACAACATGACAAAATGTGTGAACAAGGGATTCCTGTGAGTTGCAAACACAAATATGAATATGTAGAACTGCTTCCATTGATAATCACTTGGTATTGATCATCACCCCCAGTAAGTATGTCGGACATGTGAAATGCAAATCGTCGAACTGTATATGCTCTAGCAGTTCTCATCCGGCTATTGATGGTGTTTTTAACAGTCGATACAAATTGCGTAGACATTGCAGTGCCCTCCCCTCGATGTTTTAGAAAAAATTCTACCACTCTGTAGTATACTAGTATCCTTACACTTAGTATATATATATAAGTGTGTGTGTGAGGGTACGTGTGTGTGTGTGTGTGAGTGCACATGTGTGAGTATGTGTAATGCCATGTGGCATCCCCCCCCCCCTCTTTTATGCATGCAGGGAAGAGAGAGAGAGGAGTTTATCTCCTCTCTTCTCTCCTTTTCTCTTTCGTTCGGCCGTACCAAGGAAGCACGCGAGGGACGCCGCCGCGGAGCCGATTTCGCCGTCGACGTCGCACCGCAGAGCCGTTCGAACCTACGGTTGCTGCCGTTGCATCGTGAGGAGGCCGGGCGAGCGTGGATCTTCGCCGTTCTTGACGTCGCGCCAGTGCTAGTCGCCGTCGAGGTGGGTGTTCCATAGAATTGCTTCCTAATTTCCAAGCTTTTTCAATTTCGAGCTAGTTGCTGTCCCTGCAGATTTCCAGCGTCGACCGTTGGCGTTTCGGCTCGTACTCGACGTAGGAGCGTCGGATTTCGACGAGGCTTGATTCGCTGGATTCAGGACTTCGAGAGGAATCCACGAAGCCCTTACTTGCCAGATTTCGTTGAGGTTAGATTGGTCGAATCCGTGCTGTACCTGACTGTTGCGAATTTTGGGACTGAAACGGTGATTTGTGCTTTGTAGAGCGTGGTGTTAGCTCGACTCCCGGATTTGGAGGGTGTAGATCGACCAGCAGGTGGTGCTGCAGCTGTGAGGGTGTTTTGCTGCCAGAATTAGCGACTAAGGTGGGTTTACATCGGTTTATTCCTAAGTGTAGTAATAGTCGACATGTATGATTTTCTGTTCGGTAAATCATGTTGTAGTTCGTTTTTCATAATGATATCCTGGATAAATGCTGCATATATAACATGATTATTACCTTTTAAATATACATGTTGGACTGGGTTTAAACTTAGGAGAAAACGCGATTGGAATCGACATATGTATTAAACTGCCTGATTTAGCTCTAGGAGCCGTTATAGAATTGTACTGTCGCAGCATACTGTAGACGAGTACTCCAGGTAGTTTAGAATACATTTACGCTCGTGCTGGTATGCCGAGTGAATTTTTCTGAGGTCGTTTAGACTGTTTCGTACTAGTGGGCGCCGTCGGGACTGACGGTGGGCCCGGTTCGCCGTTTTGGCGTCGGATTGTGCCGAGGGCACGTTGTTTGTTGTATTTAGACTAGTCAGAGTTGTTACTGGACTTCGGCTTGAGTTAGAGAGCCTGTTTGAGCTCGACAGAGATACGCTGCATACTCGGTTGGGTAGCTCCCACGAGTGCCACTCCGGAGGCGGGCGCGGTGCTTTTGCGTTGGTGTCGCTCATGCCAGTTGGACTTGCTCTCCACGGACCAGCTAGTGTGGATAGAGCCTGATAGTCGCAACGGGGCAGGGACGGGTGTGTTCACAGTCCCAGGGACGGGTATGTTTACAGTCCCAATTGGATTGGGTCAGATTTGACATTTCCTACAGTCGGTTAATGTAGAGCATGATAGTGTAGTGGATGATAGCGATAGAGTGTACTTCCTGCTTTTCCTTCTATCCTTGCTCCCTTCTGTAGACTTAGTGGGTGACCGATGTCGTTTTGGGCGGTACCCACTGAGGACTACTTGTTTTTACAGTAGTTCTCACGCCCAGTTGTTACCTATGTTTTGCAGAGCCACAGGTTTCGGCTACTGCGCCTTCCGCGGATCAGGATCGAGGCAAGGGCGTCGCGAGGTAGAGCCCTACCCGACTGACAGAGCTAGAGGCACCCCCCTACTGCAGGTAGTTGCTATTTTAGAGTTTATGTACATAGTTGTTTAACTCGCCGGTGCGAGTAGCTTTGTATTTTGGATTTGGACTATGTATATGAAACTCAGTTGTTTAGCTTTGTATATTGAGCAGCTCTATGCTACTGTTTGTAGTATTGTATATTTACAGGTACTTTTGACGCTTCGTATACAGGGAAAATTCCTTGTATACGGCGGATTTGTCGGCGTGCCCGGGGAACGAGACATCCGGGGCGTGACAGATTAAGTTGGTATCAGAGCTTTGCTATAGGTCGTTGGGACCTAGGAAACCTAAGTTTGGCAAACCTTAGGAAAGCAAGACGCGAGAGGCGTAATTTAATTACGAAAGTCAATGATTGTTTGTTCTAACTCCTCCTCGAATGGGGTGAGTGATTGAAGGAGTACCTGTTTGGCCTGAAAAATTATGTTGGCTGCAGACGACATAATTTTGGAGGGAAACAGGCACCGCCTTCCAGACTTTCGTTGATTGGGTCGAGAGTGTTATGTTATATCTGACCCCGATTTGTTCCTTTCAGCTATGTATCGTCGCCGAGGTCGACCGTCGTTGCGGGATCGTGCGGGACCTTCTGAGAGATCTGAGCAGATGGAGCAGAGTGCTCGGCAGGAGCAGAGGGACAGACCGGAGGCGAGTGCACCCCCTGTTGTGGAGCCGAGTGCGCGACCTGAGGCTAGCGCACCCCCTGATCTGAGTGCACAGTTGGCTGCCCTGACTGAGGTGACGAGGCAGCAGGGGGAGTTGTTGCAGAGGTTGTGTGAGAGGATAGCTCAGTCACCGAGTTCAGCACCGAGTGTACCAGAGCAGACTGTTCCACCCCCGACTACTCCAGCGTCAGCTCCCGCCGCAGCTATGCCCCCACCGGTGGAGATTCCTATAGCGCCAGTTGCGCCTGCCAGGGGGCCTGTACTATTGACTGAGGCCGAGCAGGAGCGGTGGATGGAGAGGTTAGCTCGTTTCCGCCGATTTGATCCACCGATCTTCGATGGTAGAGGCACTGAGGCCTGGGTTGTTGAGGGTTGGGTCAGTGCTATGGAGAGGTTATTCGAGGATCTGTACGTTCCAGAGGGGGAGCAGGTACCCTTGGGAGTACACTGTTTGTCAGGTGATGCACGTGACTGGTGGCGGAGAGTGAGGCGAGACCAGAGACTGGAGGCAGCGCAGCTGAGCTGGGATGAGTTCTGTGGAATGCTGTATGGGATGTATTTTCCCAACAGCATGAAACAGAAGATTGAGGAGGATTTGAAGAGGCTCCAGCAGGGCGAGCGGACAGTTCAGGAGTATGTTCGGGAGTTTACTAGACTCTTGAACTGTGTTCCGTTCGTGGCCAGAGACGAGGCACATAGGGTCTACTTGTTCGAGCAGGGTTTGAGACCCGACCTATTCAGGTTCGTTAGGGCGCAGAGGTCGAGGACTTTGGATGCGTCTATTGAGCAGGCACTATGGGAGGAGAGAGGAGAGGTGTCACTGCGAGAGATGGCTCAGAGGCCGGGACAGAGTCAGGACAGGAAGCGCCCAGCTCTAGACGACGGAGGCCAGTCGAGTAGCAGGCGTCCGCCGAGACCTCCACGATCGCGTTCTCAGGGTCGTGGGTTCTCGGGACGTCAGCGATCCAGAGACTCCCGTCAGAGAGGACAGCCTGAGAGGGCGCCGCAGTGTGTGATCTGCGGAGGACCACACTGGCCCAGACAGTGCGAGCAGAGGGAGGGCCGGTGCTACGGGTGTGGTCAGCCGGGACACATGAGGGCAGCTTGTCCTCGAGCAGCATCTCCAGCACCATCGTCAGCTTCAGCTCCACCAGCACCTCAGCAGTCATTCAGAGGAGCACCGAGTTACCGCCAGGAGGATAGATCATCCGTGCCGCGACAGGGTGAGCGGCGACAGCAGGCTCCGAGTGGCAGAGTTTATGCAACTCAGGTGGAGGACTCTTCAGCAGCCGACCGAGTGGTGGCAGGTATCACTTTGATTTCTGGCATTAGAGTTCGCACTCTTTTTGATACTGGTGCATCGCATTCCTTTGTTAGCCGAGCATTTGCATTGTTGCATGGTCTAGAGTTAGGGGCATTGTCACAGGCACGAGAGGTGCAGATTCCGGACCATGTTTTAAAGGTTGCAGAGTGTTGTTGGTCGTGTCCGGTGCAGTTGGACTCGTGGGTCATGCCCGCAGACCTGTTGGTGTTAGGGCAGCTACAGGAC
>NC_033641.1:7178096-7235325 GCF_001540865.1 Ananas comosus
GGAAGAAAGATTTTTACAGGAGAGACCGCTATATCGGCTACTCTGGAGGCTGGCAAAATACTCGTAAGATTTTTTCATGGATTTTCTAGTATTTTTCTTTCTGGAAATGCTGCATTGCGAAAATTAAGCGAAGTGTACTATGCCCACGATAACTAATCCCATTCACGAGGCTTCACGTGGTTTCTTTTTTTTTTTTTTTTTTTTTTTTTTTTTTTTTTACTTTTACTATATGATAGTAAAGTTCTCTACAGAGAAAATTGCACAGAGGAAGACAACTATATGTCGGCTATTATTGGACAAGGGTAGCAAAGACTCGTGTGGGTATATTTCGGAATTTTTTAAGTTTTTTATAAATTTTTATCGGTAAAATTTACAGTGGCGTTAATTAAGTGCTAATTACGTGATAATGCACGTTGTTTTTTCTCTTTTTTTTATCTTTTTTAATTTTTCTTTTAAAGTGACAAGCTTTTAAAGACCTTAAATTAAAGTGTGTTTGTAGGCCGGAAACGATGTTGGTCGCTTATTAATATTAATTTTACATTTGGGATGGAATAGGGTGTGCTTTTAGATGAAATTGTTTGATAGAATAGCTTCACAGTAAAATGAGAAGCGAACGGAAAGAAAATAATATGTCTTTGAATGATATTTGTAAGGATTGAATAAAATAGGAATGAAGTGCAAATTTAAATTTTCGTTTTTGAAAATAAACTAAAGTTTCCAAATCTTTTTAAAGTAGTCACGTCTGTACTCTTCTAGAATCAAGATAAAATTTTATCAGATGTTTTTGTATATTTCTAAAACTCTTTATCTCTATTAAATTTTCGATGATGCAATTTTCCTAAAACTCGGACTTATGAATTTAATATAATTTTTTCTTTTAATGTGTACTGGATAACACCACTTAAGACACGTGTTGTGCCCAAGACTCTTTGGCGTTACCAGTTTTCAGAGAAACCTCCGCTCTAACGCCGACAAAGACTCTGCGCTATCAATGGCCGAAAATTAAGACACAGTGGTTGGCGTGCACAAAGCGCCTCTTGGCGTCACAGTTCTCAGAGCCTAAGACTGTTCTTGAGTCAAACCTTACCCGATTTTTGGTCAAACGCTTACCCTAGAATTCGTTGCGTTTTCAGATGCTATAAACTTTAAAGACTTTATTGATTAAACTAAGTAAGAGATTAGCTGTTATCACTTAGCCTATTATTAATAACAAATCAAGTTCAAGCCTCATTCTCTTTTTAAACAAGAACAGAGAAAAGATAACGAATACAAATTCTTCTTGAAAACAACCACTTAATTGTTGAATGTGAATGCAACAATTATGATTAATTTAGTAAATTTTCCTTAGATTTTCTCAATTAAAACAACATATACCTATATGTCTTGCCGCAAAACAAAAGAAAAGCTTCTGATAACACTTCTGATCAACTTCTTCGAGATATCACAGAACAACCTTTCCATTTAACAACCTTTATTTTTACCTTAATTCTGTTAGGCTTTCCAGATAACATCATATACAATATTTTAGACATATTAATAATATATTGGGAAACTTTTGACCCATATCTTATCACTTGGCCTTTTCGATATATCGGAAGAAAATAATAAATTTATTCTAAGACTCTCAAAACTGGATAAAGACAGCATTATTTTTACTAAACGAATCTATTTTTAGATTCCTTTTAGTTTGCTTGTATTATCTTATTGAACCAATTTTAGACTTTCTTTACATTCCCTATTATATACAGACCTTTATTATAGACTCAGTAACCTTAGGAGTCCCACTCCATCTTATTATTACCTTTATCCAAACAATATATCAGCTTTGGGAAATAGACCCTTTTCTTGTATTTCAAATCTTTAAACCATAATTAAACACACTGGCTAATCAAGACAAAGACGAAATATTACCAGACTACGAAGAATACGAAGCCGATAATAACGATAACAACAACGAAAATTTAAGACAATCAGAAGACAATAACAATAGTGACGACGACAGTTCAGACTATAGTGAAAATACTACAAGCCCGAGACAATTTAACTGGCGATACAATATCGTTCATATTGGAAGAAGAAGATTTTTAGAAATTTCAGTTGAAGACGCCTTTGACATTGACGCCTTCACCTTTAATACTATCAACAATCCTGTTTATGCTAATCATCCCATTGGCACTTTAGTACATTTTCGTGTTTTAAAAACTTTTTACATAGAGACTCATAGATTTCTAGAACTAATCTTTTGTATTATAAACACTCTAGACAGAGAACTTATACATTACCCCCATCTTTTAGAGATTCTCTCCATACGACCTCCTCAACCTCCAAGAAGATTTTAATGCTAATACCATCCTTATTTCTCTTAAGCATTTTAATCGTCCTTTTTAGCATACAACAAATTTTAGTAGTCATTGAAAAGAATACTAAAAATCAAATAGACTTACTTAATAAGTTACTTATAAATTCTTCCCCAAACCATACTTGTTCTCTTTAAATTTACAACCACGGCTCGAATCAAAAGAAAAACAAAAAGACAAAAAGCTCTTTTATTATTTGCATTTCTAACACTTTATGATAAGACTTTGTTAAATCTAAATCTACCTTACCCTTTTATTGTTTACCACCTCACAGGAGAATTTCATACTTTTACCTTTGGTTTTTATAAAAATATTCAAAATAGATCCATTAAGGACTCTTCAACAACTGGTCCTCAGACTCGATCAGACAATTCGGACACAGACAGAACTCCTTGACAAAATTTCAAGAAACCTAAATTATATTAAAAACCAGAACACTTTAATAGAACAAAAACTTTCTAATATAGACCACAGACTTAACCAATTAGAAGCAAGACCTCAAAGAATAGAACAAAAGTTACTCAAGATTGAACAAGATCTACATTCCAGTCTTCAGAGGTTAGCAGAAATTAAACAAATTTCTCTAGGATGACTAATCCTGAACACCTTGAAGCTGAAATTTTACATAAGACCTTATCAAAAGTACAATCTTATAGTCCTGACAAAACTTCTATAGGCTTTTCATCCCATCTCCCACAAGCCCTTTCTGAACAAGTTATAATTAAACAAAACAATACCATTATCCAACTATTATTAGGATTACATAACAAAATACATACATTAGAAAAATTGGTTTTACAAAGACAAACTGAAAGCATTGTTCCTACCATAGACACAACTCCCATTGTCCAAGAAGTAACAAAACATTTTTCTGCACTCCAATTGCAAGAACACTCAAAGGATACTCTTTCAAAGAAAGTTGTCCAGCCATGGACTTTTCATAGACAAATTCCACGATACTTAACTTCACCAGAACCCAAATCACCCAACACTTCTAGTACATCTAAAAATCAATCTCCCAGTTCTCCTACTGATAAACCCCTTTGACTTATTTTCAGAAGAACAAGGTCTTACAAATATGTGTCTCCAAACTCCTGAAGACACTTATGCAGACTTTTATAATATCATAGACGCTCAAGATGACATAGACATATGGTTCGATCCACTAGAAGAAGACACATTGGAAACAGAAGACATGGACGAAAGAGATATGACCCATTACCAGACACAACAAATGTTTTTTATTTTAGACACTATTCCAGAGGAAAATGAAGATTTTAAAATTTCTGAATTTAGCCAAATCCTCTGTAATTTATGTTTTCAAGACAATATCCTCATAGACATTTGGCGACTATTTACAGAACCTTTAGATAATATTATATCTGACATTTGGAGATTATTCATTTAAAAGAATTCTCTCTAGACATAAAAATATTAATATAATGTATATTGATCCAGACATTTCAGGTTCAAACAAAGACAAAGACATGGATCCACATTATTGTCCTTTTTGCACTGATGTTTTCCTTAAACCATCTGAAGAATCTCTTGATGATATAATCCAAGACATTCACAGGTTATTTGAAGACCCATTTGCTGTTATGCCCTTTCACATTATCCTTTCTACCTTTAAACATTTAGGAGAAGCAAAAGCCTTAGCAGCAGCATGCAAAGAATACAATAGACAAACTCTTTTTAGAAGGCTCGAAAACTCGCAAAATAAAAAATTATGGTTAGATAGGCTCCAAGACAAGTTTGATTTACAACTTTGGTTTTCTGGCATATGTCACCTCCCTGAACAAGATTGGGAAAATTACTACCAGCAATATTTTCGAGACGAGCTAAATCTTCAATATTATGACTTACTAGATCAAGACAGTATTATTAGAGACATTCGAGTACTATTTGGCTACCCACTTGAAGGAATTACAGAAAATGATTATTGGGAAGATATTTGCCAACAACATCTTTTGGACAAACTTAACCTTCAAGACTATAGCTTAGACTATCAATATAAACTTACTAGAATTTTATGTTACCACCTTTGTTACAAACTCATGCCATATTTCCCTTTTATTATAAATCCAACTTGGAACTATCCAGATTGGGATTAGGGAAAAGAAAAAACAAAAACAATACCCTTTCTTTTCCTCTACTTCTCTACAAAGTTATCTTTCTCTATCTAAACCCTTAGATATTACTCGCTCTACTTTATTCTCTCCCCATATTAGTTCCTTTCCACATTTCAAACCTCTACATCCACCCACAATCCTGAGAAAATTAGTTTCTGTGAAAACTGCTCAACAATGGCAACACAGCTTCAAAAACTAAACACTATTTGTGATGACTTGAGAACAAATGATCAGAAAAACATCCAAAGAATTGCTATCCTGGAACAACAGCTCAAAGACCTCAAGAATCCCTCACAACAAGGTATTGTATCTCTACCTCAATCTTCCTCTTATCCTCCTCCAAAGTATCCTCCTATAATGACAACTACACCGAGTTTGGTCTTTCCTCCTATGACCGACATAAATACTCCATTTCAAATTACTCCATGTCAAAACCCACTAATCCCAGTAGTCCATCCCTCTATCTCAGTAAAACCTTTTTTATCCTCAGCACCACAAAAACCTACCCTCAAAAGATATCCACAGCCAATTGCCAAACCTTTTAGGCAAATTGAACCCTCTTCAGAACCATTACCACACCCTAGTATAGGAAACACTGAACAAAAACAAGGCGATCCCATGATACTAGAAACATCTTCTCCCAAATGTGACAATTTAGGCGAAAATGCTTAGCCGCCTGATTCTGACATTTTGTACATTTTTGTAAATATTTCTTTCAGTTCTGCAGTTTTAATTGCGCCTTTTCATTTCGACCTTGTATTGGACACTGCTAAAAAAAAAAAAAATTCAGAAAAAAGCAAAAGAGAAAAATGAAAAAAAAAAAGATTTTCCAGAGAAAAGTGGAAATATGAAGAAGAAGAAAGAATCTGGAAATTGAAAAAATCAAAAGAAAAAATTGAAAAAATGGAAAAACAGAAAAAACAAGAGAAAATTCAAGAAAAGAAAGAAAAAATCAGAAAAAGAAAAAAGAAAAAAGAATTAACCCGCTGTGATCCTTTCACAGGCAAAAATAAGGGTTTTTTAGTTTAGGGCTTTAATTTCTGTTCTTTAACCACCTTGTGATCCAACTCCATCATCAAAAGCAAGGTTCCAAAGTCTGTTCCCAAACAGACACCACCAAGTCNTAACGACCAACATCGTTTCCGGTAGCAAACACACTTTAATTTAAGTCTTTAAAAAGCTTTCATTTAAAGAAAAATTTAAAAAAGATAAAAATAAAAAAAATAAAAAAAAAAGAGAAAAATCACCGTGCATACCACTTTGCGTAATTAGCACTAATTACGCCACTTAAATTTTAGACCGAAAAAATTTATAAAAAATCTTAAAAAATCAGAAATATTCCCACGAGTCTTTTGCTACCCTTGTCCAGAGTAGCCGACATATAGTTTCCCCTCTGTGCATTTTTCTGTTAGACTTTTACTATTTGCAAATAGTAAATAGTTAAAAAAAATAAAATAAAATAAAAAAATAAAAAAAAAAATCCCACGTGAAGCCACTGAATGCATAGTTATCGTGCATAGTAACTTCGCTAATTTTCGACAGCAACATTTCCAGACAAAAAATACTAGAAAATCCAGAAAAATCTTACGAGTATTTTGCCACCCTTCTTCAGAGTAGGCGATATACGGTCTCTCCTGTAAAAATCTTTCTTTCCTACAAATCACTATTTGCATAGTAACTGTTTGATAATTTATTTGCGTACGCACCATTTCTACTTAGTATCCTACGCTAATTAAGCTTTTTCTAGCTATATCAGAAAAATTCTCAAAAAATACCCAAAAAATTGTTAAAATTTCAACTTTCTCTTTCTTGCACTTATCCTTTTTAACCGGTATTTTCACATACCTAATTTCCAGTATATTACATAATCTGACCCAACTCTACTATTTCCGCATTTCCCTAAAAATCCTAAAAAATCCCAAAAAATATTTTAAAAATCTCTTTTAGGTTTTTGCTTCTTTCAAAGGTTTGTTTTTCCTCATACCTTAGGGTTTTCATAAATAGACTAGGGTTTTTATAACAACAGACTTGTAGTTTGTGTTTAAGAATCATTTCCGCACCTTCTTCTAAACACCTTCTTCTAAACCCTAAACCCTAAACCCTAAACCTTAAACTTGGAACTAGCCAAGCCTAAACTCTCTAGCCCCCTCCCCCCTGTTTGGTATCAGAGCCAAGACTTTCTTGGTCAAACTTACCGAGACTTTCTTGGTTTCAACTTACTAAACTTACAAAGCCTTTATTGGTTAAACTAGTTAAGACTTTAGCTTTATCACTTAGCTATTTTAATACAATCAATTCAACAGCCTCGTTTTCTTTTAAACAAGACAGAGAAAAGAAACGAAGACAAGTTTTCCTTAAATACAACCACATTATTGATAATAGTGAATGCAACCACATTATTGATAATAGTAAATCTCCTTAAGATTCATCCTCAATACCACCATATTATTGATAAATATGGACTTTTCTACATCATCTTCCCAATCTCACAGATTTTCTAGATCTAATTCCTATAGATCTGAAGATAGTGAATCTACAATATCTTTAAGAGCTCCTAAATCTAGAGCAAGGAACATAGTTGAAAAAATATTTTGTAGACCAAAACCTCTTCCATTAGTTCCCAGATCACAGCCCCCTCAACTAGACACAGTTGTAGATGTTGATGATGACATCGCAATTTTCCGTACCCACGGGTTACGTCTTATAAATCCAGACATTTTATATGATGACCGACAACGGTATGTTGATAAGACTAAATTTATATCTTTTAAGAGTGAAGTATCAGTTGAATGTTATGACGGTCAACACATTTCTATACCTCTTGCTGATGACGAAGTACAAAAAAGTATTAGAAAGGCAAATATAGCACTTATGCATATTGGATTAATTGTAATAGGCATAAAAGGGCTAGTACGTAAAAAACTAGGATCTAAAGTACTCTTAATGCCTTATGACAATAGACACAAAAATATAATTGACGCATCCTTAGGATGTACTGAAATAGATATGAATTTTAATGGTGGAATATTTTATGTCGTTCCGGACTTTCTAATGCCTTCAATAGACTTTGCTAATCAAATTAAGATTGGTATACAAGTTAGAGGAATAGATTTATATGAAGGACAAAACTTTAGAAACTTACAAGTTTGCATCGGATTTACAGGTCTGTTAACACCTACTGCCGAATCACATTTTTTAATGAACCCTTTAGGTGTAGTAGACTTAATGGGAACACAAGGCATGAAATTAATAGCACCAATGGAAATAGATGCTAAAAAATATGCCGGCCTAGAATGGAATTTGGATAAATTTACACAAATTAGACAAACAACAATAGCTCCTGCTGACACTATTTACTACCAAAATGAACAAGGAAGGAACTCACTCAGATTCACAGACTTTGAGACAATTGAAGAAACAGAAAATGACAAAGATAGGACGACACCACTAATACGAAAAAGAAATAGTACACCAACCCAACCCGGTGAATCAAGTACTCAAAGAAGAGATTTTACTCTATTACCCCAAGACCAACCACCAAACTTGAATGTACCTTATAATCTAGAAAAACAACCCAATATCGAATATAATTTTATGGAAGATAATTATATTGACTATTCTTCTGAATCTGAACCTGAAGATGAAGAAGATGAAGAATTTAGTGATGAAGAAGAAAACCGTCTGATAGAACAAATCAGGCTAAAAAGACAATTAAGATCTGAAAGAGATAAAAAATTAGGATATACTAAACAAGATGACAAGTTTATCTATAACCTAAGAGACGAAATAAGAGAAATAAACTTAGCAGAAGAAGGAGAAGGATCTAATCCTCCTGAAACACAGACTCCTCCACCATATCATGTTGAACATCCATTATCCACTCCTCCAACTCCACAAAGACCTCCTAGACCTCAAACAACAAATCCTGGTTATTCTCATATACCATACTATGATACAGTTAGGATGCCAGCAGAAACCTACAACACTGGTAATTTTCCTAGACATAGCATCTCCTCAGCCCCAGAAGAACAAATCTATCCTTATGGTCGCAATGTTAGATCTTATGGCAAAAAATATCCTTTTGAAAATCCTGTTAATTTACAAGAAGCAGGATCTGGAAAAATATTAAACATTGCTGCTCATGACCCCCAAACTTGGGATTCTATAATAGACATTTGGAAAGGTTTAGTTGTAGCGGATTATATTCGTAATCAACACTACATGAATACTGATAATGCCGAGGAAATGTATAAATATTTAGAGACTTTTCTAGGCGAATCCACTAAAGGAATGTGGGAACAATATAAAATTCAATATGAAGATGAATTCAGACATCTATTAACACTAGGATGTAATCCTTGTAATTTCACAAACAAAGTTCATTCTCTCATTACAGGCCAAGACCCTAATTCTGGCCAATTACTCCTACAAAATCAAGCTCTTATAAGCCTAGAACAACTTAGTATTTCAACCTGGTTCCCTATAAAAGACTTTCTACAAGCATACTTATATTATGCAAGTATAAGTGGGAATGCTTTTAGCCAAGACATAGGACGAAAATTATTCTTAAAACTTCCAGGAGCCCTAGGCAGAGAAATCCAAGACAGATGGGATACAATGGAAAAAAAAACTATAAGGCAAAACCCAGATACTAAATGGTCCATAGGACAGAGTAAAATTCATAATGAATATACTACAAGAGAAATGTGCCAACATACAAATCACAAAACAACTAAAAAACAATGAATACTCTTTCTGTAAAAGTGTTGTGTATACTCCCCAACAGTATAGAAACCCATTTTATGAAACTCCAAAGAAAAAATATAAACATTACATCCCTCAATACAAAGGATATAAGACAAGAATGAAGTATTCCTTAAGACGATCAAAAGCCAAAAAGCCCTATTTAAATAAAGACAACCATGTGAGAAAATATAAATCAGACAGAACTTATAAAAGCAAACTTCTTTGTTATACATGTAATAGTCCAGGGCATTTTGCAAATGCATGTCCAAGAAGACAACATAAAAAACCGAAATGCTTTACTTATAGAAGATACTGGCGAAACCCTGTTAGCAGTAGATGAATTTGTATCAGACACCGAAACTATTTACTCCATTGAAAATAATATAGTCTACGAAAAAGAAAGTGAAAAAGAATCCTCCTCTGATGAAGACAATAATAACTATAATACTTTTATCTCAAATATGGTTGAAGGTACTAAGACAAAGCAAAAAGAACATACATATTTTTTTGAATCTGCAATGATTTTTGAAGACCCTGACGAAAACACATCCATAACCTCCCCACTAGAGGAAAAAACATGGACTTCGTTTTCTGACAGTACCACTATTCTTTTTGAAGGAGTCCAAACTCTAGAAGAACAAAACCCTAATTGGGAATTAGCCGCCCGAGACTATAAAATTCAATTATTAAGACAACGAGCACAAGAAAGAATAGACAAACGAATTTGGAAAATAGCTATGGAAATACAAGACCAGAGTGGATCAAGAATACGGGAAATAATTGAATATGAACGCAAGCAAAGATTGTTAGATACCAAGGACCAAAATAAAATTATTCAAGATATTAGAATCCTTTTCAACGATCTTTCAGAACAAGAAGATATTATAAAAGACATCAGACATCTCTTTGACATATCCCAACCCTCATTTCATGACTCTACTATTTATGTTATGACCCTTATGAATTTAAATG
This sequence comes from Ananas comosus, assembly GCF_001540865.1. Lineage (NCBI taxonomy): Eukaryota > Viridiplantae > Streptophyta > Magnoliopsida > Poales > Bromeliaceae > Ananas > Ananas comosus. Next base: position 7,188,304 of record NC_033641.1, read on the forward strand.
AAGAATGCAGCCATGATTGGCAAGAAAGACAAGGATATGACCATAGACCTTGCACATACTGTAATTTCTTTCCCGAACGAAAATTTAGATGTAAATGTCGCTTATGTAAAATTGAAGCATGTTCAATTTGCTTAAACAAAAAGTTTAATAGACAGATTACAAATATAGAACCTAAAAAGACTTTTGAAATCGAACATTTAAATGCCCATGAAAAACGAATTATAGCTTTAGAAGCCAGAGTCAGCCTTCTGGAAAAACAAGACAATCCAAGAAAAAACATTACAAATAAAGGAAAAGGAATTGAACTCCGTGAAAATATGACAGAACTATCCGAATATTTTGAAGAAGAAAATTTACGGGTATATGAAGATAGTTACATTTGTAACGAAGGATTAAAACTACGAAGTCTTATTGTTCCGTGTAAAATACAAATAGGAAACAAAGACTTTGAAACAGAAGCAGTAATAGACACTGGCTGTACGACCTGTTTAATACATACAGATTTAGTCCCTTTAAATTACCGAAAGACAGCAAAAGAACCAACAAGTGGTATCCAAATGGACGGTACTGCCCATAAATATACACAATATGTTTCTAATGCAAAAATTAGCTTCTTAGATACATGCAATACATTCAATGAAACCTATACCATTCCCAAGGTTTGGTTACGAAAAATGANCTAAAAATTTGTGTTTGATGTTCAGACAACAATATTTTTTGGGAATTCTATTTTTGGGATTTCCGCACCTTCTTCTAAACCCTAAACCCTAAACCCTAAAGCTTAAACTTGGAACTAGCCAAGCCTAAACTCTCTAGCCCCTCTTTCCCCCCTTTCCCCTTTCCCCCCTCTTGGTATCAGAGCATCGAAATCACTATGCTAGAAGGTTAAATTTAATTTACTTGTCGTCGAAATGATACAAACCTACAGATAAGTAGGGTTGGCAAAGGCTAGTCTGTACCCAAGGGCTTTTCTTAAGACATAAACCTTGTTACATTAAAGCCTAGTTGACCAATAGTGACCACCCTTCAGGTTTAATGTACAACAAGAGATAGCCTTAAGATAAGTTGAACAACCTTGTGATTTGGTGCAAGGAAACCAAGAGATAGCAGGACTATAAGACGACACCACTAAACTCTCTACCCCCTCTTTTACACATAAATGAACTACTTAAATTAGGAGTTATAAGAAAATCAATATCCAAACATAGATCAACAGCTTTTATAGTTATGAAACATTCTGAAATAGTACGAGGAAAAAGCAGAATGGTCATTAACTACAAAAGACTTAATGACAATACAAAATTCGATGGCTATACTATTCCAGACAAATCTCATCTAATAAATAGTATACAAGGTAAAAAGATTTTCAGTAAATTTGACTGTAAATCAGGTTTTTGGCAAGTAAAAATGGACAAAGAGAGTATAGAATGGACAGCTTTTACCTGCCCAGAAGGACATTTTGAATGGCTAGTTATGCCCTTTGGCCTTAAAAATGCACCTTCTATTTTCCAAAGAAAAATGGATACAATTTTTAATGAACACAGAGATTTTGTTTTAGTTTATGTCGATGACATTTTAGTTTTTAGTAAAAACATGCAAGAACATCTAGGACATCTACAGATAGTCTTTCATGAATTTATTAAACATGGGATTATTATAAGTAAAAATAAAGTTGAACTCTGTAAAAAATACATCAATTTCTTAGGAGTAACTATTGGTGAAGGAAAAATAAAATTACAACCCCATATAGCCAAGAAAATCCTAGACATGCCAGATAAACTTGAAACTCTTAAAGAATTACAATCCTTCTTAGGATTAGTAAATTATGCAAGAACATTTATCAAGGACCTGGGAAAAATCGCAGGGCCTTTATATGCTAAGACTGGAAAATCAGGACAAAGACATTTTAATGCTGAAGACATAAAATTGGTCAAACAAATAAAAGCCCTTGTATCTGAATTACCAGACCTAGATCTTCCGTTAGATTCTAATTATATTATCATAGAAACAGACGGTTGTGATTTAGGATGGGGCGCAGTCTTAAAAGCAAGATCTAATAAATATAGTGACACAAAAGAAGAAAAATTATGCGGATACGCAAGTGGGAAATATAGAGAAAGAGGAAAAATAAGCAGCATAGATGCGGAATTATTAGCAGTAATATATGCTCTTGATGCTTTCAAACTAAATGTTATTAATAAACAGGAAATAACAATCCGGACAGATTGTGAAGCTATTACTAAATTCTCTCATAAAAAAGACGAAAAAGCTAGTTCTAGACGCCGATGGATTAATTTTCAAGACAGAATATCTATAAGTCACATTAAATTTGAACATATTAGAGGAAAAGATAATTTTTTCCCTGATCAATTAAGTAGAGGATTTTTTGAAAATACCACTTTTGAAATTAACATGGTACATATTGACATTTCAGATTCAGACATTTCAGATTCAGACATTTCAGACACAAACATGGATCCAATCAGACAACCTCGGATAGCCTATGGCAACGAAAATCTCATTTATTTTTCCCAAATTATTTTCCGTTCTCGCAATCCAAATATTTTATTACCAGACGAACAAAAATGTTTGATTGACAATCTATGGCTATGTTACCATAGGACATCAAATCATCAAGAACCAGACAAAAAATATTTTGTTGCCTGCATAAATTCCTTAATAGAATATTTTCAGACAGTCAAACCCAAAGACTCTTTCCCTTTCTATGTGGTACTTCAAGGTTTTAAAACCGGAATTTTTGATTCCTGGATTGATGTTATTACCCAGCTTAAAAATTTTCCTCACCCTCTCTACAAAGGTTTTCATTCTATCTCCGAAGCCTTAGACACTGCTCGTACCTACTTTGGTCCAAATTTTTTTATCTCCCCCAATATTCGCTCTTCTCCACATATTCATGCCTCTACATCCACCCACAATCCTGAGAAAATTAGTTTCTGTGAAAACTGCTCAACAACGGCAACACAGCTCCAAAAACTGAATACTATTTGTGATGACTTGAGAACAAAGGATCAGAAAAATATTCAAAGAATTGCTGTTCTGGAACAACAGATCAAAGACCTCAAGAACCCCTCACAACAAGGTATTGTATCTCTACCTCAATCTTCCTCTTATCCTCCTTCAAAGTATCCTCCTATAATGACAACTACACCGAGTTTGGTCTTTCCTCCTATGACCGACATAAATACTCCATTTCAAATTACTCCATTTCAAAACCCACTAATCCCAGTAGTCCATCCCTCTATCTCAGTAAAACCTTTTTTATCTTCAGCACCACAAAAACCTACCCTCAAAAGATATCCACAGCCAATTGCCAAACCTTTTAGGCAAATTGAACCCTCTTCAGAACCATTACCACACCCTAGTATAGGAAACACTGAACAAAAACAAGGCGATCCCATGATACTAGAAACATCTTCTCCCAAATGTGACAATTTAGGCGAAAATGCTTAGCCGCCTGATTCTGACATTTTGTACATTTTTGTAAATATTTCTTTCAGTTCTGCAGTTTTAATTGCGCCTTTTCATTTCGACCTTGTATTGGACACTGCTAAAAAAAAAAAAAATTCAGAAAAAAGCAAAAGAGAAAAATGAAAAAAAAAAAGATTTTCCAGAGAAAAGTGGAAATATGAAGAAGAAGAAAGAATCTGGAAATTGAAAAAATCAAAAGAAAAAATTGAAAAAATGGAAAAACAGAAAAAACAAGAGAAAATTCAAGAAAAGAAAGAAAAAATCAGAAAAAGAAAAAAGAAAAAAGAATTAACCCGCTGTGATCCTTTCACAGGCAAAAATAAGGGTTTTTTAGTTTAGGGCTTTAATTTCTGTTCTTTAACCACCTTGTGATCCAACTCCATCATCAAAAGCAAGGTTCCAAAGTCTGTTCCCAAACAGACACCACCAAGTCCAACTTTCCACCTCCAGAGCAATTTTTTGGCTTCCTCCAAGCAAGTCCCAAAGCGACACGTGGCCTCCATTTGGACAAATAATAATCCGACACGTGGACACCACTCATGCACCAGTTCCATGCACCAGGTCCACCAAGAATCCCGGCAAGAATGACATTCAAAACCACTACGCCTCAAACCCCCTACGCCTCAGGTTTTTTAAAACCGTGGGCCCACGTCATCATTCCACCCAATACCTCATCCTGCGAAGCCATGGTTTTTTTGAAAACCAGGTGCCGCCGCAGTATTCTCCTCCCAAACCACCTCTTCCTTCGGCTATAAAGGAAGAAAACCTCCTCCTCCTCTCAGAGCATCGAAACCTCAGAGCATCGAATGCATAGAGAAAGAAGCAGAGCAAGAAAAAATCCTACTTAGCCCCTGCCTTATGAAAAATTCCGCTGAAGCTTAAAGGAAGATCATTTCGACGACAAGTGAAGAATGAAGCAAGCCTCTTGTTAGATATACCATCCTAGCTCCACAAATAATTCCCTAATGGCCTTTATTTTCCTATCCTTCCTGTAAAAATTATCTTTTTTCTTAACCGCATTCTGGCGTGAAGAGTCTGTACAAACAAGTCCTTCTTTCCCCCCGGGAAGTCCCGGAAGGGAAACCTTCTAGCATTGTGATGTAAGTTTTATCTCTTGTTAATATTATATTTCTCGAACTCTTCTATCCATGGCATTTTCTTTGCCCCATGATTCCCTTTCCTTGGACTCTTAATGAAAATTTAAGAGGTTCTCTCTGGATAATTATTTCAGCTTAAGCAAGTGTAAAGCATATATGCTTGGCAGATTTGATAAGAGAAAAAATGCTCTGTAATTTTCGCCATTGATAGCCAGAGGTGCTTTGCGGCGTTAGAGCGAGGTTCTCTGAAAACTGTACGCCAAGAGGGTCTTGTGCACCAACACTGTGTCTTAAGTGGTGTTATCCACATTAGAAAATTAAATTTCATCATAAGTCCGAGTTTTAGGAAAATTGCATCATCGAAAATTTAATGAGATAAAGAGTTTTAGAAATATAAAAAACATCTGAAAAATTTTTATCTTGATTTCTAGAAGGGAGTACCAGACGGGACCTACTTTAAAAAAGATTTGGAAACTTAGTTTATTTTCTAAAAACGGAAATTTTAAATTTGCACTTCATCCTATTTTTATTCATCCTACAAATATCATTCAAGACATATATTATTTTCTTTCCGTTCCTCTTTTACTGTGAACTATCTATCAAACAATTTCATCTAAACATCCACCTATCCATCCCAATTAAATTAATATTTAATAACGACCAACATCGTTTCCGCCTACAAACACACTTTAATTTAAGTTTTTAAAAGCTTTCTCTTAAAGAAAAGTTTAAAAAGATAAAAAAAAAAAGAGAAAAAACAACGTGCATGTCACTTTGCGTAATTAGCACTAATTACGCCACTTAAATTTTAGACCGGAAAAATTTATAAAAAATCTTAAAAAATCAGAAATATTCCCACGAGTCTTTTGCTACCCTTGTCCAGAGTAGCCGACATATAGTTTCCCCTTTGCATTTTTCTGTTTGCATAGTAAACTTAAAAAGTTAAAAAAAAAAAAAAAAAAATTTCCACGTGAAGCCACTGTATGCATAGTTATCGTGCATAGTAACTTCACTAGTTTTCGACAGCAACATTTCCAGACAGAAAAAATACCAAAAAATTCAGAAAAATCTTACGAGTATTTTGCCACCATTCTTCAGAATAGCCGACATACGGTCTCTCCTGTAAAAATCTTTCTTTCTTTCAAATCACTATTTGCATAGTAACTTGCATAGTAATTTATTTACGTACGCACTATTTCTACTTAGTATCCTACGCTAATTAAGCTTTTTCTAGCTATATCAGAAAAATTCTCCAAAAATACCCAAAAAATTGTTAAAAATCCAACTTTCTCTTTCTTGCCCTTATCTTTTTCAACCGGTATTTTCTAATACTTACTTTTCAATATATTACATAATCTGACCCAACTCTACTATTTCCGCATTTCCCTAAAAATCCTAAAAAATCCAAAAAATATTTTAAAAATCCTTTTTAGGTTTTTGCTTCTTTCAAAGGTTTGTTTTTCCTACTATCTTAGGGTTTTTATAAATAGACTAGGGTTTTCTCCATAAATCCTAGGGTTTTTATCTTAAGGGTTTTTTATAACAACAGACTTGTAGTTTGTGTTTAAAGATCATTTCCGCACCTTCTTCTAAACCCGAAACCCTAAACCCTAAACCCTAAACCCTAAACCTTAAACTTGGAACTAGCCAAGCCTAAACTCTCTAGCCCCCCCTCTTTCCCCCCTCTTGGTATCAGAGCTTAGACTTTCTTGGTCAAACTTACCCAGACTTTCTTGGTCAAACTTACCTAGAATCTCTTGGTTTCAAGTTACTAAACTTATAAAGACTTTATTGATTAAACTAGTAGAGACTTTAGCTTTATCACTTAGCTATTTTACTACAATCAATTCAACAGCCTCATTCTCTTTTAAACAAGACAGAGAAAAGAAACGAATACAAATCTTCCTTGAATGCAACCACATTATTGATAATAGTAAAATCTTTTTAACAATCATCCTCAATACCACCATATTATGGAATTTTCTACATCATCATCTTCTCAATCACACAGATTTTCTAGGTCTAATTCCTATAGATCTGAAGATAGTGAATCTACAATATCTTTAAGAGCTCCTAAGTCTAGAGCAAGGAACATAGTTGAAAAAATCTTTTGTAGACCAAAACCTCTTCCATTAGTCCCCAGATCACAGACACCTCAACTAGACACAGTTGTAGATGTTGATGATGATATCGCAATCTTCCGTACCCACGGATTACGTCTTATAAATCCAGACATCTTATATGATAACCGTCAACGATATGTTGACAAGACTAAATTTATTTCCTTCAAGAGTGAAGTATCAGTTGAATGTTATGACGGTCAACACATTTCTATACCCCTTGCTGATGAAGAAGTACAAAAAAGTATTAGAAAGGCAGATATAGCACTTATGCATTTAGGATTAATTGTAATAGGCATAAAAGGCCTGGTACGTAAAAAACTAGGATCTAAAGTACTCTTAATGCCTTATGACAATAGACATAAAAATATAATTGACGCATCCTTAGGATGTACAGAAATAGATATGAATTACAACGGTGGAATATTTTATGTAGTTCCAGACTTTCTAATGCCTTCATTAGACTTTGCAAATCAAATTAAGATTGGTATACAAGTCAGAGGAATAGACTTATATGAAGGACAAAACTTTAGAAACTTACAAGTTTGTATTGGATTTACAGGTCTGTTAACACCCACTGCCGAGTCACATTTTTTAATGAACCCCTTAGGTGTAGTAGATTTAATGGGAACACAAGGCATGAAATTAATAGCACCAATGGAAATAGATGCTAAAAAATATGCCGGCCTTGAATGGAACTTGGATAAATTTACACAAATTAGACAAACAACAATAGCTCCTGCTGATACTATTTACTACCAAAATGAACAAGGAAGGAACTCACTCAGATTCACAGACTTTGAGACAATTGAAGAAACAGAAAATGACAAAGATAGGACGACACCACTAATACGAAAAAGAAATAGTACATCAACTCAACTCGGTGAATCAAGTACCCAAAGAAGAGATTTTACTCTATTACCTCAAAACCAACCACCAAACTTAAATGTACCATATAATCTAGAAAAACAGCCCAATATCGAATATAATTTTATGGAAGATAATTATATTGACTATTCTTCTGAATCTGAACCTGAAGATGAAGAAGATGAAGAATTTAGTGATGAAGAAGAAAACCGTCTGATAGAACAAATCAGGCTAAAAAGACAATTAAGATCTGAAAAAGATAAAAAATTAGGATATACTAAGCAAGATGACAGGTTTATCTATAACCTAAGAGACGAAATAAGAGAAATAAACTTAGCAGAGGAAGGAGAAGGATCTAATCCTCCTGAAACACAGACTCCTCCACCATATCATATTGAACATCCATTAAACACTCCTCCAGCTCCACAGAGACCTCCTCGACCTCAAACAACAAATCCTGGTTATTCTCATATACCATACTATGATACAGTTAGGATGCCAGCCGAAACCTACAACACTGGTAATTTCCCTAGACATCGCATCTCCTCAGCCCCAGAAGAGCAAATCTATCCTTATGGTCGCAATGTTAGATCTTATGGCAAAAAATATCCTTTTGAAAATCCTGTTAATTTACAAGAAGCAGGATCTGGAAAAATATTAAACATAGCTGCTCATGACCCCCAAACTTGGGATTCTATAATAGACATTTGGAAAGGATTAGTTGTAGCAGATTATATTCGTAACCAACACTACATGAATACTGATAACGCCGAGGAAATGTATAAATATTTAGAAACCTTTTTAGGAGAATCTACCAAAGGAATGTGGGAACAATATAAAGTTCAATATGAAGATGAATTCAGACATTTATTAACACTAGGATGTAATCCTTGTAATTTTACAAACAAAGTTCATTCTCTTATTACCGGTCAAGACCCTAATTCTGGCCAATTGCTACTCCAAAATCAAGCCCTTATCAGCCTAGAACAACTTAGTATTTCTACCTGGTTCCCTATCAAAGACTTTCTACAAGCATACTTATATTATGCAAGTATAAGTGGGAATGCTTTTAGCCAAGACATAGGACGAAAATTATTCTTAAAACTTCCAGGAGTCCTAGGCAGAGAAATCCAAGATAGATGGGATACAATGGAAAAAAAAACTATAAGGCAAAACCCAGATACTAAATGGTCCATAGGACAAAGAGTAAAATTCATAATGAATATACTACAAGAGAAATGTGCCAACATACAAATCACAAAACAACTCAAAGACAATGAATACTCTTTCTGTAAAAGTGTTGTGTATACTCCCCAACAGTATAGAAACCCATTTTATGAAACTCCAAAGAAAAAATATAAACATTATATCCCTCAATACAAAGGATATAAGACAAGAATGAAATATTCCTTACGACGATCAAAAGCCAAAAAACCCTATTTAAATAAAGATAACCATGTTAGAAAATATAAATCAGACAGAACTTATAAAAGCAAACTTCTCTGTTATACATGTAATAGTCCAGGGCATTTTGCAAATGCATGTCCAAGAAGACAACATAAAAAACCGAAATGCTTTACTTATAGAAGATACTGGCGAAACCTTGTTAGCAGTAGATGAATTTGTCTCAGACATTGAAACTATTTACTCCATTGAAAATAATATAGTTTACGAGAAAGAGAGTGAAAGAGAATCCTCCTCTGATGAAGACAATAATAACTGTAATACTTTTATCTCAAATATGATTGAAGGTACTAAGACAACAAAGCAAAAAGAACATACATATTTTTTTGAATCTGCAATGATATTTGAAGACCCTGACGAAAATACATCCATAACCTCCCCGCTAGAGGATAAAACATGGAATTCGTTTTATGATAGTACCACAATTCTTTTTGAGANGATAAAACTTACATCACAACGCTAGAAGGTTTCCCTTCCGGGACTTCCCGGGGGGAAAAAAGGACTTGTTTGTACAGACTCTTCACTCCAGATTGCAGTTGATAAAAAGATAAATTTTTACAGGAGGGGGAGAAAAATAAAAGCCATTGGATTTATTTGTGGAGCTAGGATGCTATATCTAACAAGATGAGAGCTTCATTCTTCACTTGTTGTCGAAATGATCTTCCTTTAAGCTTCAGCGCAATTTTTACATAAGGCAGGGGCTAAGTGGGATTTTCTCTTGCTCTGCTTCCTTGCTCACCATGCTTCAAGAGGAGGAGGAAGGCTTCCTTTTATAAGAAAAAGGAAGAGTGGTTTTGGAGGAGAAAACTGCGGCGGCACCTGGTTTTCAAAAAAACCGCGGCTACGCAGGTTGAGGTAATGGAAGGAATGATGACGCGACATGATGACGTGGGCCCACAGGCTTTTCAAAAAAAACCTCAGGCGTAGTGGTTTTGGATGGTCATCATTGGCATGACTTTTTGAAAATTCGGTGGACCTGGTGCATCAGTGATGTCCACGTGTTGCTTTAATATTTGTCCAGATGGAGGCCATTTGTTGATTCTTCATTGGCTTGGTGGGGGCCAAATATTGCTCTGAAATTTGGTGGTGTCTGTTTGGGAACAGACTTTGGAACCTTGCTTTTGGTGGTGGAGTTGGATCACAAGGTGGTTAAAGAACAGAAATTAAAGCCCTAAACTAAAAAACCCTTATTTTTGCCTGTGAAGGAATCACAGCGGGTTGATTTCTTTTTTCTTTTTTCTTTTTCTGATTTTTTCTTTTTTTTCTTGATTTTTTCTTCTTTTTTGTTCTTTTTTCATTTTTCAATTTTTTCTTTGGTTTTTTCATTTCCAGATTCTTTCTTCTTCTTTTGATATTTCCACTTTTTTCTGGAAATTTTCTGTTTTTTCTCCTTTTTTTAGCAGTGTCCGAATACGCGGACTACATGAAAAGGCATAATTGAAAAACAGATGCAGAACTGAAGGAAATATATACAAATATGTACAAAACATCAGAACCAGGCGGCTAAGCAATTTCCCCTAAATTGTCAATTTTGGGAGAAGGTGCTTCTAGTATCATGGGATCTTCTTGTTTTTCTTCAGTGTTTCCTATACTAGGGTGTGGTAATGGTTCTGAAGAGGGCTTAGTTCTTGGAAATGGTTTAGCAATTGGCTGTGGAGGTTTTTTGTGGAAAGCTTTTTGTGGTGGAAAAGGTGCTGATGATAGTGGAAGCGGTTTTACTGAGGTGGATGGATGGACTACTGGGATTAGTGGGTTTTGAAAAGGAGCATTTATGTTGGTAATTGGGGGAAAGACCAAACTTGGTGTTATTGTCATTATAGGAGGATACTTTGGAGGAGGATAAGAGGAAGATTGAGGTAGAGATACAATACCTTGTTGTGAAGGATGCTTGAGGTCTCTGATCTGATGTTCAAGGATTGCAATTCTTTGTAGATTTTTCTGATCCTTTGTTCTTAAGTCATCGCAAATGGTATTCAGCTTCTGAAGCTGTGTTGCCATTGTTGAGCAGTTTTCACAGAAACTATTTTTCTCAAGATTGTGGGTGGATGTAGAGGCTTGGATATGTGGAGAGGAGCGAATATTGGGAGAAATAAAAAAGTTTGGGCCAAAGTGGGTGCGAGCAGTGTCTAAGGCTTCGGAGATAGAATGAAAACCTTTGTAGAGTGGTTGGGAAAAATGCCAATTTTAAAACCTTGAAATACTACATAGTAAGGAAACTTATTTATTTATTTATTTATTTATTTATTTATTTTTTTTTTTTTATAAGTTAAGAGTTCCAATTTGGATTTATAATAAAAGGGAAAAAAGGCATCAGGTTGTAACATAGGTGGTGACATAAGATTCTAGTAAGTTTATATTGATAATCTAAACTATAATCTTGGAGGTTGAGTTTGTCCAAAANGAATTCGTTTTATGATAGTACCACAATTCTTTTTGAGAGAGTACAAACTCTAGAACAAGAACTGAACCCTAATTGGGAATTAGCTGCCCGAGACTATAAAATCCAATTATTAAGACAAAGAGCACAAGAAAGAATAGACAAACGAATATGGAAAATAGCTATGGAATTACAAGATCAGAGTGGATCAAGAGTAAGAGAAATAATGGAATATGAACGCAAGCAAAGGTTATTAGACACTAAAGACCAAAATAAAATTATTCAAGATATTAGGATTCTGTTCGATGATCTTTCCGAACAGGAAGAGATTATAAAAGACATCAGACATCTCTTTGACATATCCCAACCCTCATTTCATGACTCTACTATTTATGTTATGACCCTTATGAATTTAAATGAAGAATGCAGCCATGATTGGCAAGAAAGACAAGGATATGACCATAGACCTTGCACATACTGTAATTTCTTTCCCGAACGAAAATTTAGATGTAAATGTCGCTTATGTAAAATTGAAGCATGTTCAATTTGCTTAAACAAAAAGTTTAATAGACAGATTACAAATATAGAACCTAAAAAGACTTTTGAAATTGAACATTTAAATGCCCATGAAAAACGAATTATAGCTTTAGAAGCCAGAGTTAGCCTTCTGGAAAAACAAGACAATCCAAGAAAAAACAAAGAAATCACAAACAAAGGAAAAGGAATAGAGATCCGTGAAAATATGACAGCACTATCTGAATACTATGAAGAAGAAAACTTAAGAGTATATGAAGATAACTATATTTGCAATGAAGGATTAAACCTACGAAGCCTAATTGTTCCATGTAAAATACAAATAGGAAACAAAGACTTTGAAACAGAAGCAGTCATAGACACTGGCTGTACAACATGTCTAATACACACAGATTTAGTCCCTTTAAATTATCGAAAAACAGCAAAGGAACCAACAAAAGGAATCCAAATGGACGGTACTGCCCATAAATATACACAGTATGTTTCTAATGCAAAAATTAGTTTCTTAGATACATGCAATACATTCAATGAAACTTATACCCTCCCCAGAGTCTGGTTACGAAAAATGAAAATAAATGCAGACTTTGTATTAGGTTTAAATTTCATGCTCCACTTTTTAGGCGGAATAAGTATCAATAGAGATTATGTTAAATTCTACAAACATGTCACAATGACTCCAGTACAAAAGAAAGCAAAGAAACCCTTAAAAGACAGAATAGATTGCTGTGACAATTGCTCTAAAGGAGAACCTTGTTCTCTAGATAAGATAACAGACGAAACAGACTTATTAGAATTTGACACCTGGCATGATGATTTTTCTTATAATCTAGAAAAATTATTAGACACCAACTCAATTTGCATGGATTATGACTTTGTAAATTGGGAAAAAACCCTCTTAAATATAGGTTTTATTAGAAACCAGCAAGACATAGATGAAATATTACATAAACTTGACAAATTAGAAATTATGGGAGACAACCCAATTAAATATTGGGAAAACGATAAAATATATTGTAAACTGGATATAATTAACCCAGAATATATAGTTAGAACTGCCTCTATAGACTTCACTAACGAAGAAAGAGAACAATTTAAACTACACATAAATGAACTACTTAAGTTAGGTGTTATAAGAAAATCGATATCTAAACATAGATCAACAGCTTTTATAGTTATGAAACATTCTGAGATAGTACGAGGAAAAAGCAGAATGGTCATTAACTACAAAAGACTTAATGACAATACAAAATTCGATGGCTATACTATTCCAGACAAATCTCAACTAATAAATAGTATACAAGATAAAAAGATTTTTAGTAAATTTGACTGTAAATCAGGTTTTTGGCAAGTAAAAATGGACAAAGAGAGTATAGAATGGACAGCTTTTACCTGCCCAGAAGGACATTTTGANTTTGAATATTTTTATGAAAACCGAAAGTAAAGGTATGGAATTCTCCTGTGAGATGGTAAATAATGAAAGGATAAGGAAGGCTTAGGTTTGACAAAGTCTTATCATATAATGTTAAAAATGCAAAATAATAAAAGGGCTTTTTGCTTTTTTGTTTTTCTTTTGATTCTAGCCGTGGTTGTAAATTTAGAGAAAACAAGTACGGTTTGGAGGAGATTCTATGATTAATTTATTAAGTAAGTCTATCTGAGATTTGGTATTCTTTTCTATGACTACTAAAATTTGTTGAATGCTGAAAAGGATGATTAAAATGCTTAAAAGAAATATGGATGGTACTAGCATTAAAATCTTCGTGGAGGCTGAGGAGGTCGTCTGGAAAGAATGTCAAATAGATGAGGGTAGTGTATAAGTTCTTTATCTAGAGTAAGTAGGATTAAAGAAAGTAAATCTAGATACCTATGAGTTTCAATGTAAAATGTTTTTAAGACACGAAAATGTACTAAAGTCCCGATAGGATGATTAGCGTAAATAGGATTGTTAATAGGATTAAAAGTGAAAGCGTCTATGTCAAAAGCGTCTTCGACTGTTACTTCTAAAAATCTTCGTCTTCCAATATGAACAATGTTGTATCGCCAGTTAAATTGTCTTGGGCTGGTGGTATTATCACTATAGTCTGAACTGTCATCACTATTGTTATTGTCTTCGTATTCTTCGTAATCTGGTAAAATTTCGTCTTCGTTTGGATTAGCCAGTGTATTTATTATTGTCGAAATATCTGAAAAACAAGAAAAGGGTCTATTTCCCAAAGCTGAGATATAAGTTGTAGGAAAATAATTATTAAGGGGAGTGGAACTCCTAAAGTTAAGGAATCTATAATAAAAGTTTCTATATAATAGGGAGTGTAGAGAAAGTTTAGAATTGGTTCGATGAGATAATATAAGCACACTATAAGAAATCTAAATATAGATTCGATTAATAAATATAATGCTATGTCTTTATCCAGTTTGAAAAATGTTAAATAGGTTGAAAAATGTTAAATTATTATTTTCTTCCTATATATTGAAAAGGCCAAGTAATAAGGTATCGGTCAAAAGTTTCCCAATATATTATTAATATGTCTAAAATATTGTATATGATGTCTTCTGGAAATCCTAACAGAAATAATGTTAAAATAAAAGTTGTCAAGGAAAAAGGTTGATCGATGATATTACAAAAAAGTTGGTCTGTATTATTATCCGGTGCTTTCCTTTTTGGCATAAAAAAGTTTTACTATTTATTAAATATGTGGTTGCATTGAGGACTTTAGTTAAGAAAATTTATTTTCTTTTCTTTTCTCTGTCTTGCTTAAGAAGAAAGCGAGGCTGTTGAATTGATTGAAAAAAGATAATTAATATGGTGTAGCTTTAAGAAAGGAAACTAAATGTCTTATAGCTAAATTAAGAGTATAAGTGTATAATTAAAAGTCTTTGCTAATTGTAACCAAGAAAGTCTTAGTCTACCAAGAATGTCTTAGTTTACCAAGAAAGTCTTAGCTCTGATACCAAGAGGAAACAAGAAAGTCTTAGCTCTGATACCAAGAATGTCTAATTTTAACTTTATCTTTCCTCCTCCTCTTGAAGGATGGTGAGCAAGGAAGCAGAGCAAGAGAAAATCCCACTTAGCCCCTGCCTTATGTAAAAATTGCGCTGAAGTTTAAAGGAAGATCATTTCGACGACAAGTGAAGAATGAAGCTCTCATCTTGTTAGATATAGCATCCTAGCTCCACAAATAAATCCAATGGCTTTTATTTTCCTGTCCTTCCTGTAAAAATTTATCTTTTCAACAACTGCAATCTGGAGTGAAGAGTCTGTACAAACAAGTCCTTNTTAGTTTCTGTGAAAACTGCTCAACAATGGCAACACAGCTCCAAAAACTGAATACTATTTGTGATGACTTGAGAACAAAGGATCAGAAAAATATTCAAAGAATTGCTGTTCTGGAACAACAGATCAAAGACCTCAAGAACCCCTCACAACAAGGTATTGTATCTCTACCTCAATCTTCCTCTTATCCTCCTTCAAAGTATCCTCCTATAATGACAACTACACCTAGTTTGGTCTTTCCTCCTATGACCGACATAAATACTCCATTTCAATTTACTCCATTTCAAAACCCACTAATCCCAGTAGTCCATCCCTCTATCTCAGTAAAACCTTTTTTATCCTCAGCACCACAAAAGCCTACCCTCAAAAGATATCCACAGCCAATTGCCAAACCTTTCCGGCAAATTGAACCCTCTTCAGAACCATTACCATACCCTAGTATATGAAACACTGAAGAAAAACAAGGAAATCCTATGATAATAGAAGCATCTTCTCCCAAAAGTGACAATTTAGGGGAAAATGCTTAGCCACCTGGTTCTGATATTTTGTATATATTTGTAAATATTTCTTTCAATTCTGTAATTTTAATTGCGTCTTTTTCTTTAGTCCTTGTATTGGACACTGCTAAAAAAAAAAAAAAATGAAAATTCAGAAAAAAGCAAAGTAGAAAAATGAAAAAAAGAATTTCCAGAGAAAAGTGGAAATATGAAGAAGAAGAAAGAATCTGGAAATTGAAAAAATCAAAAGAAAAAANTTTAGTAATTAGAATAGGTTCGGGGATTCGGCGTGGACACTTCTGGATATTCATCGAGCATCATTAAGGCCATTTCGTTGTTTTCCTTACGTATTACATTTAAAGAAGTTAGTAATGTGTTTACATCATTTCTAGGAAGAAATATAGCACGACGCGTGTATACACTACCTCTTACCATTATAAACTCAAATATATCATTTGATTCTAAGACCCTATATTCCCACTCCTCGAGCATCTGCTCATGTACCTGTTGGGAATAGAGAGCGCGAACCAGTATTGGGTACGAGAACCTGTCGTCTTGCTCAAGTGCCCATGGCCGCCCCGCTACATCGTGAATGCACTTGGGAGTGTAGGTATATAAGTTTTTTACCTCATCCATTGTCAAGAAATATAGATTGGTTACAAATGCAAATTAATTAAAGGCCATCTAACATATAGTGGGTATTTATATGTGCAGCTATGGGTGTGCCAAACAAGGAGTAAAGTATACCTAACCGGCGTATACGTGTTCCGTTGTTGCCTATCACTGGTAGTTACATAGATTGGCTGTCATGTATATGGGTGTGCGAGAGGTGTGCGGGACAGAGCGAGATAGCTAGTTTAAACTAGGTTTTAAACCTAGTTTAAACTAGGTTTTAAACCTACTCAAAACTGGGCTAATAACTGCAGCTGAGAGAGCTACCTGCAATGTAGGTTGCTGAGAGAGGTTGGCATGGGCGGCGAATGCGGGGGTCGACGGCGACCGGCGCGGGCGACTTCAGCAGGGGCGGCGGCGACCGACGAGGGCTCCTGGAGAGAGAGGGGCAGAGAGAGAGAGAGATAGAGAGAGAGAAAGAGTAGAGAGGGCGAAAGCAAGACAGGGAGGGAGAGGTGTCGGGGTCGGGCTAGGCTTTAGGTATACCTAATGAAGACGATGAATGGTTCACCGTCTTTATAAGGCGGTGAATCGTTCACCGCCTTACGAAGACGGTGAACGATTCACCGTCTTCTCTAGGACACGGCCCGCCTTCGAAGGAGGTGCTGCAACAAGGACACGGCCCGCCTTCGAAGGAGGTGCTGTTGTTGCACTAAAGACGATGAATCGTTCACCGTCTTATGAACACGGTGAACGATTCATCGTCTTATCTAGGCCACAACACCCAGGACTTGCAATGTTTCAGGGAGTGTGGGGATTTGCTGTGAGGCGGTGGCGGTGAACCATTCACCGCCTTCACAGCAGATATTACAAAGACGGTGAACGATTCATCGTCTTATCTAGGCCACAACACCCAGCACTTGCAAAGTTTTAGGGGGTGTGGGGATTTGCACTGAAGGCGGTGAATGGTTCACCGTCTTCAGAAGGCGGTGAACCATTCACCGCCTTCACAAAAGATATTACAAAGACGGTGAACGATTCACCGTCTTTATGAGAAATATCCTACGTGGCGCCCACGTGACGAAAGGAGGGTTAGTTTTACAAATAAAATTTTCACAAGGTCATTTTGCCAATTATAAATTTTTGGAGGGTCATTTTATAAAAAAAGCCCTAATATGTATCTACTCCTGTTATTTATATATATATGTGTGTGTTGTGTGTGTGTGTGTGTGTGTGTGTGCAGATTTTACACAATAGTCCCTAAGAAAGCAACAAAATAGAAGAAAGTTCCTAGTCAACAAGAACAAACCTTCAGCTTCCATATCAACAACACCACCAAATAGTACTGCCCTTTTCTTGTGGACGCACATAGAAAATCCAGCACGAGGACCAGGAGGCATCCCACTCTTCTTAATCTATTCACAAAATAGTTTATGCATGTAGCAGCCAAAAAAAAAAAAAAAAAAAAAAAAANCCCAACCCCTAATATTTCCGCATTTTCTAAAATTCTCAAAAAATCCCAAAAATATTGAAAAACTCCTTTTTAGGTTTTTGCTTCTTTCAAAGGTTTGTTTTTCCCTTAATACCTTAGGGTTTTCATAAATAGACTAGGGTTTTCTCCATAAATTCTAGGGTTTTATTTCTCACAGGGTTTTTATCACAATAGACTTGTAGTTTGTGTTTAACACTACTTCTAAACCTTTTCCTAAACCCTAAACCCTAAACCCTAAACCCTAAACTTGGAACTAGCCAAGCCTAAACAAGCTAGCCCCCTCCCCCCTCTTGGTATCAGAGCTTAGACTTTCTTGGTATAGACACTTAGCCTCTTGACTAACATTGTTTATTTAAAAGACTTTTTGATTAGAGACTTTCTTGGTAAACTAAGACATTCTTGGTTACAATTAGCTAGGACTTTTTAATTATAAACTTTGTTAGTTATGGACTTTCCTACATCATCTTCTCAACAACACAGACTATCTAGATCTAATTCTTCTAGATCTGAAGGTAGTGAATCTACAATATCTTTAAGAGCTCCTAAGTCTAGAGCAAGGAGCATAGTCGAAAAATTTTTTTGCAGACCAACACCTCTTCCGTTAGTTCCTAGATCCCAGACACCTCAATTAGATAATGTTGTAGATGTTGATGATGACATTGCAATATTCCGTACCCACGGGTTACGTCTTATAAATCCAGACATTCTATATGATAAGCGACAACGATATGTTGATAAGACTAAATTTATTTCTTTTAAAAGTGAAGTGTCAGTTGAATGTTATGACGGCCAACACATTTCAATACCCTTAGCTAATAGCGACGTACAAAAGAGTATTAGAAAAGCAGACATAGCTCTTATGCATTTAGGATTAATTGTAATAGGCATAAAAGGACTAGTACGTAAAAAATTAGGATCTAAAGTTCTCCTAATGCCTTATGACAACAGACACAAGAATATAATTGATGCATCTTTAGGTTGCACTGAAATAGATATGAATTTTAACGGTGGAATATTTTATGTTGTTCCAGACTTTCTAATGCCCTCATTAGACTTTGCAAGTCAGATTAAAATTGGTATACAAGTTAGAGGAATAGACTTATATGAAGGACAAAATTTTAGGAATTTACAGGTATGTATTGGATTTACAGGTCTGTTAACACCCACTGCCGAGTCACATTTCTTAATGAACCCTTTAGGTGTAGTAGATCTAATGGGAACACAAGGCATGAAATTAATAGCACCAATGGAAATAGATGCTAAAAAATATGCCGGCCTTGAATGGAATTTGGATAAATTTACGCAAATTCGACAAACTACAATAGCTCCTGCAGACACTATTTACTACCAAAATGAACAAGGAAGAAACTCACTTAGATTTACAGACTTTGAGACAATTGAAGAAACAGAAGATGACAAAGATAGGACTACACCATTAATCCGAAAAAGAAGTAGTACATCATCCCAACTAGGTGAATCGAGTACCCAACGAAGAGATTTAAATCTTCTACCCCAAAATCAACCTCCAAATTTAAATGTACCTTATAACTTAGAAAGCCAACCCAATGTTGAATATAATTTTATGGAATACAACAATATTGACTATTCTTCTGAATCTGAACCTGAAGATGAAGAATTTAGCGATGAAGAAGAGATCCGTCTGATAGAACAGATCAGACTAAAAAGACAATTAAGATCTGAAAAAGATAAAAGATTAGGATACACTCCTCTCAATGACAATTTTATTTATAACCTAAGAGATGAAATTAGAGAAATAAACTTAGCAGAAGAAGGAGAAGGATCTACTGTCCATAATCCTCCTGTTACACATACTCCTCCACCATATCATGTTGAACATCCATTAACTACTCCTCCAGCTCCACAGAGATCTCCTAGACCTCATGCATCCAATCCCGGATACTCACATATACCATATTATGATACAGTCCGAATGCCAGCAGAAACCTATAATACTGGTAATTTTCCTAGACATAGCATCTCCTCAGCCCCAGAAGAACAAATTTACCCATATGGTAGAAATGTTAGATCATATGGCAAAAAATATCCTTTTGAAAATCCTGTTAATTTGCAAGACGCAGGATCTGGAAAAATATTAAACATAGCAGCACATGACCCCCAAACTTGGGATTCTATAATAGACATTTGGAAAGGATTAGTTGTAGCAGATTATATTCGGAATCAGCACTACATGAACACAGACAATGCCGAAGAAATGTATAAATACTTAGAAACCTTCCTAGGAGAATCTACTAAAGGAATGTGGGAACAATATAAAGTTCAATATGAAGAAGAATTTAGACATCTTTTAACACTAGGATGTAATCCTTGTAATTTTACAAACAAAGTTCATTCTCTTATTACAGGCCAAGACCCTAATTCTGGCCAATTACTCCTCCAAAACCAAGCTCTTATCAGCCTAGAACAACTTAGTATTTCAACCTGGTTCCCTATTAAAGACTTTCTACAGGCATACCTATATTATACAAGTATAAGTGGAAATGCATTTAGTCAAGACATAGGAAGAAAATTATTCTTAAAACTTCCAGGAGCCCTAGGCAGAGAAATTCAAGACAGATGGGATACAATGGAAAAAGAAACCATAAGACAACCCAGATACTAAATGGTCCATAGGACAAAGAGTAAAATTCATAATGAATATATTACAAGAAAAATGTGCCAATATTCAAATCACAAAGCAATTAAAAGACAATGAATATTCTTTCTGTAAAAGTGTGGTATATACTCCCCAACAGTATAGAAACCCATTTTATAAAAATCCAAAGAAAAAATCTAAACATTACATCCCTCAATACAAAGGATATAAGACAAGAATNAATCATGTATGGCAAGTAAGAACCTTTCAAGTGTATGGATGGTATTATTACAAAGCAAACAGGTAGTAGATTAATACTAAAGCTAGTTGGTGACTACTTGGTGACCCAGTGTGGCACCTCGCCATGGTCCTCTCGCCAGCCCAAAAAGGCACATAGTGGAACCAAGAGGATAGCTGACGAAAGGGGAAAACAATGGCTAGTTGGCGACTAAAGATTACACCTCACAGTTAATGGGAAAAAAAAATTGACACAAGAAAAGAGACTGCAAGGAAAAAGAAGGATTTTCATTTGTCTGCACATTGCTCTATTGCTCTGTGCCTAAATTACATCAAATTTGAATTCTTAACTGTCCACTGATTACCAAGTTATCAAGTTAAATAGTTTGTTCTTGAGGACTACAAGCTGAATACGAAAACATAGGGAAAACATCAGATAGGAATCTCTAGTTAGTCAAAAATAGTATATTTCACGTCTTCACAAGAATCCAAGGTACTAATTCCACATTGCAAAATAGCATAGTGATAAACATCTTTTGAATTCATATGCTAGTATGCTACAGTTGCTACCTCAATCCATGTTTCATTTTGACTTGCAAAGATTGTAGAAAAGAATCACAAAGCATGCAAGCATTCAAGAAGAAACAACTTGTCTAATCACCTACATCATCTAAAAAAAGTGTAGTAACAAACTTAAACCAATAGGTAAATTACCACAAGTGGCTGTAAAAGACGAATGCTTAAATGCTTTGTACGTAAAAAATTATGTTTCCCTCATATTACTATAATAAAGAAATTGAAACTGCCAAAGAAAATAACCTTGTTCCATTCCCAAGTACGAGGATCGAGAGACCACATGTCTGAATGAACTATTCCTTTCTCTGACCCAATTTTATCAGGGATAGCTTCTTTAAAATAGCCACCATACAGAAATATCTGCTCATGTCCACAAATAGGAGGATGTGCTAAGAAGAACATGCATACTGAAAAATGAAAACTCACAACCAACAGTGGCATATAGGAGCATATAAATGAAAAATAAACATCTTGAGAAAATAAGCAAACCAAAGTAGGTCAGACATAAGGGTCTTAGTCAAGAATTTAATTATTTACGAGACTATCTGAGAGGGTAAGCAACAAAAACAAAAACAAACAGACAAAGGGCAACTCTTGGAAGGACAACTTAAGAAAAATAGTAGCCTGCTAGGTGAAATTGCCCATGCCAAACTACTATAGGTTGGCAGCATCATCGTGAGGTACCAGGGGGTTCGCCAAAAGCAGAACAAGGAGTTGCAGGGCCTACTAGCAGCTCGTAATGGTACTACGAAAGGACAAACTAACATGTTGCTGGCACAATTACCTTTGTTCAAACTATAAAAACACCTTTGACACGAGAGGTTTTGATACCTCTTGGTAAAAATCTAGTCAGATTGTTCTTAGAAGTACTTCTAAGAATCTTTACTCAACTAATAGAATGATTACTAGTAATGTAAAAGATGTGAAATAACCGTTGTTCTCTAAAGCTTAAGCTACCAGAGAACTATTTTTTTTAATTTTATCTTCAATACTTACCCCTCACACGTGGGCTTGAGACGTTTTGATAGACTCAAGGCGTAAGTTTAAATTAAATGGAAGGAAATTTAATGAGGGTAGGGACCTAATAGGATTCGAACTTAGGACTTCCTGCTCTGATGCCATGTAGAAAATGTGAAATAACTGTTGTTGTCCAAAACCTTAAACTATCAAAGAACTGATGTTTTTATATTTTATGTTCAACAACTAATAAAATATCTTAAATTGGTCTTGGGCATACAGTCTTCACTCTTCAGCATATAATAAGGACTAAAAGTTTGTGAAACTCCAAACTTCCAAAAATTGGCCTTCAGTGTTCTTTCAATCTTTCATAAAAATAATGACTGCACTGGCAAACATGAAAAGTGTAGCCATTATTCTCATTAATTTAATCAAATTTATTCTAATCACATGAAATTGTGATAATTGACAGTTACTAATCGGGAGAATCAATTTCTTCCCAAATCATTATGAGCTTGGAAAAAAATATAATTTATATTTAGTTTTTATTTTCCATGATATAATGATATAAATTTCCAAACAATTTCTATTATGCCATCATAGACTTGTAGGCTATCAACGGTTGTCCAAATTCCTTTTCTTCCGGATCACAGATTCATGCACCTGCCTAAGTTTAGGCACTATTTGGGGCCTTGATTGTTTCGAAAACAATTGGCATCAACTCCCCTTATTGCAAAGTACACACTTCTTGATACATGTGTAATCATATATAACAAAAATCTTAATGGCCCTACACAAGACGAAGTATTCACTAGAACATACTTTATTATCAAAGTATCAAACCCACTTACGGTGGCCCATTCCCTAGAACCAGCGGAGTCCACCCATACATGACAGATTCTAAAACTTATTATAACCGCTCAATGCTAACAGAATTATATAATCAAGCATGTACATATGTAAAGAGCATTTATATTTTCTACTGAACTATATGTTGTGCCTCAAGCATATTACCATCACAATATGCACAAATATGAAGGCCCATCTTTTTTAAGGGCAAGTTTGGGCCTTTTATAAATGCAAGTTTAGCCAGTAAGATGAAGTCTGCATCCTCAAAATATATGTAATAACATAATTAAAATTACCAAAAGAAACTTACTTGGTCTTGGAAAACACAAAGCTGAAAACCGCTCCTTGCACTTGGCCATAAAGCTCCAGGCCGGGGCTTTATTTCTTCCCACTACAAGTAAAAGATATTAAATGATAAAGAAACTAATGTCAAACTATCGGATCACCTACTTCAGGACTGGTTGAAAGATACCACACCTATAATATATGGCAATAAGAAAATCTGCAATGTATTTCTGTTCATATTTTAGTACTCACCTTAAAATGGTCCAGATCAAAGACATGCAAATCATTGAAATATCTGCAAATAACAAAGCATAGTCCCACTTAATTTGAAATTCTACGATCTTAAAAATGTAGCTTCCTTGGACTATCATTGACCAAGATACTGATAGTCAAAGAAATTGTCCAAATATTTCTAAACTCTAAGGCTCCGTTTGGATCGGGAATTAGTAGGAACTAGTTATACCGGGGATAGGTACAAGTATGGGTTTTTGTAGGAACAAGGGTATTTTTTTGGTTTGGATGAAATTGTGAGTATAAGCTGGAACTAGAAAAATTGTGTTTGGATGGTTTTTGGGAATAAGAGGAATAGTTGGTAGTTATAAATAGAAAATAATAATATTATCCCTATAATTGAATTTTAAACTTATAATTTTAAATTTAAAATTTTAACTTTTTAATTTTAAAATTAGATATTAAATTTTTAAATTTTAATATTAAAAATTTTAATTTTAAATTTCAGACCAAATTTAAATTTCAAAGTTATAAAATAACAAATTTAAAATTTAAAAACTAANCAATGAATACTCTTTCTGTAAAAGTGTGGTGTATACTCCCCAGCAGTATAGAAATCCATTTTATAAAAACCAAAGAAAAACATCTAAACATTACATCCCTCAATACAAAGGATATAAGACAAGAATGAAATATTTCTTACGGCGATCAAAAGCCAAAAAGCCCTATTTAAATAAAGACAACCATGTTAGAAAATATAAATCCGACAGAACTTATAAAAGCAAACTTCTTTGTTATACATGTAATAGTCCAGGCCATTTTGCAAATGCATGTCCAAGAAGACAAAACATAAAGAACCGAAATGCTTTACTTATAGAAGATACTGGCGAAACCTTGTTAGCAGTAGATGAGTTTGTATCAGACACTGAAACTATTTACTCCATAGAAAATAATATAGTCTACGAAAAGGAAAGTGAAAGAGAATCCTCCTCTGATGAAGACAATAATAACTGCAATACTTTCATAACAAGTATAACCGAAGGCAACAAACACCAAGAACCTACATATTTTTATGAATCTGTTATGATGTTTGAAAACCTAGAAGAAGACGATCCATCAGAAGAAAATACAAAATGGACTTCGTTCTACGACAATACCACTGTTCTGTTTGAAGGAGTACAAACCTTAGAACAAGAACAAAACCCTAATTGGGAATTAGCCGCCCGAGACTACAAAATCCAATTATTAAGACAAAGAGCACAAGAAAGAATAGATAAACGAATATGGAAAATAGCTATGGAATTACAAGACCAGAGTGGATCAAGAGTAAGAGAAATAATGGAATATGAACGCAAGCAAAGGTTATTAGACACTAAGGACCAAAATAAAATTATTCAAGATATTAGGATTCTATTCGATGATCTCTCAGAACAGGAAGATATTATAAAAGACATCAGACATCTCTTTGAAATATCTCAAGTTTCATTTTATGACTCTACTATTAATTTTATGACCCTTATGAATTTAGATGAAGAATGTAGCCATGATTGGCAAGAAAGACAAGGTTATGACCATAGACCTTGCACATACTGCAATTTCTTTCCAGAGAGAAAACTCCGATGTAAATGTCGTTTATGTAAAATTGAAGCATTTTCAATTTGTCTAGACAAGAAATTTAACCGACAATTTACACATTCAGAACCTAAACGAACATTTGAAATTGAACAATTAAACATTCATGAGAAACGTATAATAGCATTAGAAGCTAGAGTCAGTCTTTTAGAAAAACAAGACAATCCACGAAAAAATAAAGAAATCACAAACAAAGGAAAAGGAATAGAAATCCGTGAAAATATGACAGCACTATCTGAATATTATGAAGAAGAAAATTTAAGAGTATATGAAGATAGTTATATCTGTAATGAAGGATTAAAACTCAGAAGCCTAATTGTTCCATGCAAAATACAAATAGGAAATAAAGACTTTGAAACAGAAGCAGTAATCGACACTGGCTGTACGACATGTCTAATACATACAGATTTAGTCCCTCTAAACTATAGAAAAACTGCAAAAGAACCTACAGAAGGAATCCAAATGGACGGTACTGCTCATAAATATACACAGTATGTCACAAATGCAAAAATTAGTTTCTTAGATACATGTAATACATTCAATGAAACCTATACCATTCCCAAAGTCTGGTTACGAAAAATGAAAATAAATGCAGACTTTGTATTAGGCTTAAATTTTATGCTCCATTTTTTAGGAGGAATAAGTATCAACAGAGATTATGTTAAATTTTATAAACATGTCACCATGACTCCAGTACAAAAGAAAGCAAAGAAACCTTTAAAGGATAGAATAGATTGTTGTGACAATTGCTCCAAGGAGAACCTTGTTGCCGAGACAAGATAACAGACGAAACAGACTTATTAGAATTTGACACTTGGCATGATGATTTTTCTTATAATCTAGAAAAATTATTAGATAACGACTCAAATTATACGGATTACGACTTTGTAAACTGGGAAAAATCCCTCTTAAATATAGGTTTTATTAGAAACCAGCAAGACATAGATGAAATACTACATAAACTCGATAAATTAGAAATTATGGGAGACAACCCAATTAAATATTGGGAAAACGATAAAATATATTGTAAACTAGATATAATTAATCCAGAATATATAGTTAGAACTGCATCTATAGACTTCACTAACGAAGAAAGAGAACAATTTAAACTACACATAAATGAACTACTTAAATTAGGTGTTATCCGAAAATCAATATCCAAACACAGATCAACAGCCTTTATAGTTATGAAACATTCTGAGATAGTAAGAGGAAAAAGCAGAATGGTAATTAACTACAAAAGACTTAATGACAATACAAAATTTGACGGATACACTATTCCAGACAAATCTCAATTAATAAATAGCATACAAGATAAAAAGGTTTTTAGTAAATTTGACTGTAAATCAGGTTTTTGGCAAGTAAAAATGGATAAAGATAGTATAGAATGGACAGCATTTACCTGCCCCGAAGGACATTTTGAATGGCTAGTTATGCCTTTTGGCCTTAAAAATGCACCTTCTATTTTTCAAAGAAAAATGGATACAATATTTAATGAACACAGAGATTTTGTTTTAGTTTATGTCGATGACATTTTAGTTTTCAGTAAAAACATGCAAGAACATTTAGGACACCTACAAATAGTCTTTCATGAATTTATTAAACATGGAATTATTATAAGTAAAAATAAAGTCGAACTTTGTAAAAAATACATAAATTTCTTGGGAGTAACTATTGGTGAAGGAAAGATAAAGTTACAGCCCCATATAGCCAAGAAAATCCTAGATATGCCAGACAAACTTGAAACTCTTAAAGAATTACAATCCTTTTTAGGACTAGTAAATTATGCCAGAACATTTATCAAAGACCTAGGAAAAATTGCAGGACCTTTATATGCTAAGACTGGAAAATCAGGACAAAGACACTTTAATACTGAAGACATAAAATTGGTTAAACAAATAAAAGCCCTCGTATCTGAATTACCAGACCTAGATCTTCCATTAGATTCTGATTATATTATTATAGAAACAGACGGTTGTGATTTAGGATGGGGTGCAGTCTTAAAAGCAAGATCTAATAAATATAGTGACACAAAAGAAGAAAAACTATGTGGATACGCAAGCGGAAAATATAGAGAAAGAGGAAAAATAAGCAGTATAGACGCTGAATTATTAGCTGTAATATATGCCCTAGATGCTTTCAAGCTAAATGTTATAAATAAACATGAAATAACAATTAGAACAGACTGTGAAGCTATTACTAAATTCTCTCATAAAAATGACGAAAAAGCTAGTTCTAGACGCAGATGGATTAATTTTCAAGACAGAATATCTATAACCCATATTAATTTTGAACATATTAGAGGGAAAGATAATTTTTTTCCTGACCAATTAAGTAGAGGATTTTTTGAGCATACCACTTTTGAGATTAACATGGTGTATGTTGATATTTCAGATTCAGACATTTCAGGCTCAGACACAGACATGAATCCAAAAGCTTCTAAATCCCTCATAAAACCACCACCTATTATAAGACAACCTCGGATAGCCTATGGCAAAGAAAATCTCATTTACTATTCCCAAATTATTTTCCGTCCTCGAAACCCTACCATAATATTACCAGACGAACAAAAATGTTTGATTGACAATCTATGGTTATGTTACCATAGGACATCTACTCACCAAGACCAAGACAGAAAATATTTTGTTGCATGCATAAACTTCTTAATAGAATATTTTCAGACAGACAAGCCTAAAGACTCTTTCCCTTACTATGTGGTATTTCAAGGTTTTAAAATTGACATTTTTGATTCCTGGATTGATGTCATCTCCCAAATCAAAAATTTTCCACAACCACTCTACAAAGGTTTTCATTCTATCTCCGAAGCCTTAGACACTGCTCGCACCCACTTTGGCCCAAACTTTTTTATTTCTCCCAATATTCGCTCCTCTCCACATATCCAAGCCTCTACATCCACCCACAATCTTGAGAAAAATAGTTTCTGTGAAAACTGCTCAACAATGGCAACACAGCTTCAGAAGCTGAATACCATTTGCGATGACTTAAGAACAAAGGATCAGAAAAATCTACAAAGAATTGCAATCCTTGAACAGCAGATCAGAGACCTCAAGCATCCTTCACAACAAGGTATTGTATCTCTATCTCAATCTTCCTCTTATCCTCCTCCAAAGTATCCTCCTATAATGACAATAACACCAAGTTTGGTCTTTCCCCCAATTACCAACATAAATGCTCCTTTTCAAAACCCACTAATCCCAGTAGTCCATCCATCCACCTCAGTAAAACCGCTTCCACTATCATCAGCACCTTTTCCACCACAAAAAGCCTTCCACAAAAAACCTCCACAGCCAATTGCTAAACCATTTCCAAGAACTAAGCCCTCTTCAGAACCATTACCACACCCTAGTATAGGAAACACTGAAGAAAAACAAGAAGATCCCATGATACTAGAAGCACCTTCTCCCAAAATTGACAATTTAGGGGAAAATGCTTAGCCGCCTGGTTCTGATATTTTGTACATATTTGTATATATTTCTTTCAGTTCTGCATCTGTTTTTCAATTGTGCCTTTTCATGTAGTCCGCGTATTCGGACACTGCTAAAAAAAAAAAAAAAAAGGAGAGAAAAAGGAAATTTCCAGAGAAAAGTGAAAATATGAAAAGAAGAAGAAAGAATCTGGAAATGAAAAAACCAAAGAAAAAATTGAAAAACAAGAAAAAAGAAGAAAAAAGAAAAAATCAAGAAAAGAAAGAAAAAATCAGAAAAAGAAAAAAGAAAAAAGAAATGACCCGCTGTGATCTTTTCACAGGCAAAAATAAGGGTTTTAGTCTAGGACTTTAATTTTCGGTTTTTATTTTGTGTTTTTTCCTAATCACCTTGTGATCCAACTCCACCACCAAAAGTAAGGTTCCAAAGTCTGTTCCCAAACAGACACCACCTTCAGGAAACCCAACTTCCCAATTTGTCAAGAGCAATTTTCGGTCTCCTGCAAGCAAATAGCGAATCAACACGTGGCCTCCATCAGGACAAATATTGAAGTGACACGTGGACATCACTAGTGCACCAGGTCCACCGAATTCCCAAAAAATTCCGCCAATGATGACCATCCAAAAACATCTTCGCCCCAGGTGGTTTTTGAAAAATGGTGGGCCCACGTCATCATGTCGCGTCATCATTCCTTCCATTACCTCAACCTGCGTAGCCGCGGTTTTTTTGAAAACCAGGTGCCGCCGCAGTTTTCTCCTCCAAAACCACTCTTCCTTTTTCCTATAAAAGGAAGCCTTCCTCCTCCTCTTGAAGGATGGTGAGCAAGGAAGCAGAGCAAGAGAAAATCCCACTTAGCCCCTGCCTTATGTAAAAATTGCGCTGAAGCTTAAAGGAAGATCATTTCGACGACAAGTGAAGAATGAAGCTCTCATCCTGTTAGATTTAGCATCTTAGCTCCACAAATAATCCCCTAATGGCTTTTATATTTCTCCCCCTCTCCCCCTCTTGGTATCAGAGCATTTGGTATAGACACTTGGTATCAGCTCTGATACCAAGAGGGGGAGAGGGGGCTAGCTTGTTTAGGCTTGGCTAGTTCCAAGTTTAGGGTTTAGGGTTTAGGGTTTAGGGTTTAGGTCCTTTAGGAGAAGGTTTAGAAGTAGTGTTAAACACAAACTACAAGTCTATTGTGATAAAAACCCTGTGAGAAATAAAACCCTAGAAGGCTAGCTTGTTTAGGCTTGGCTAGTTCCAAGTTTAGGGTTTAGGGTTTAGGGTTTAGGAGAAGGTTTAGAAGTAGTGTTAAACACAAACTACAAGTCTATTGTGATAAAAACCCTGTGAGAAATAAAACCCTAGAATTTATGGAGAAAACCCTAGTCTATTTATGAAAACCCTAAGGTATTGAGGGAAAAACAAACCTTTGAAAGAAGCAAAAACCTAAAAAAGAGTTTTTCAATATTTTTGGGATTTTTTGAGAATTTTAGAAAATGCGGAAATATTAGGGGTTGGGTCAGATTATGTAATATATTAAGTTGTAGAAAATTCCTAAGAGGAAAAGTGAGAGTAAGAAAAAGAAAGTTGAAATTTTAACAATTTTTTGGGTATTTTTTGGGAATTTTTCTGACGCTAAAAATATATTAATTAGTGTAGAGTACTATGCACGATTAGTGCGTACGTATATAGAAGTTACTATGCAAAAAACACTATGCGAGTTACTATGCAAATTAGTAAAGAAAGATTTTTATAGGAGAGACCGTATGTCGGCTACTTTGAAGAAGGGTGGCAAAATACAAGCAAGATTTTTCTGGATTTTTTAGTATTTTTTCTGTCTGGAAATGTTGCTGTCGAAAATTAGCGAAGTTACTATGCATGATAACTATGCATACAGTGGCTTCACGTGAATGAGATTTTTTTTTTTTTTTATCAAAAACACTATTCACGTAAGAATTATGGTTTTACTATGCAAATAGTGAAAGTAGAACAGAAAAATGTGCAGAGGAGAAACTATATGTCGGCTACTCTGGACAAGGGTAGCAAAAGACTCGTGGGAATATTTTTGATTTTTTAAGATTTTTTAAGAATTTTTTCGGTCTAAAATTTAAGTGGCGTAATTAGTGCTAATTATGAAAAGTGACATGCACGTGGGGGGTTTTTTATTTTTTATTTTTTATATATTTCTTTTTTTTTTTATCTTTTTGAGTTTTAAAAACTTAAATTGAAGTGTGTTTGTAGGCGGAAACGATGTTGGTCGCTATTAAATACTAATTTAATTGGGATGTGTAGGTGGATGTTTAGATGAAATTGTTTGATAGACAGTTCGCAGTAAAAAAGGAACGGAAAGAAAAATATATATGTCTTAAAGGATATTTTTTCTAGTATGAATAAAAATAGGATGAAGCGCAAATTTAAAATCGCCGTTGTGGAAGATAAAATTTTAAAATCTTTTTTAAAGTAGGTCCCGTCTGGTACTCCCTTCTAGAAATCAAGATAAAAATTTTCTCAGATGTTTTTTTTATATTTCTAAAACTCTTTATCTCATTAAATTTTCGATGTTGCAATTTTCCTAATACTCGGACTTATGATGAAATTTAATTTTCTAATGTGGATAACACCACTTAAGACACAGTGTTGGTGCACAAGACCCTCTTGGCGTACAGTTTTCAGAGAACCTCGCTCTTACGCCGCAAAGCACTTCTGGCTATCAATGGCGAAATTTACAGAGCATTTTTTCTCTTATCAAATCTGCCAAGCATATATGCTTTACACTTGCTTAAGCTGAAATAATTACTCAGAGAGAACCCATAAATTTTCATTAAGAGTCCAAGGAAAGGGAATCATGGGGCAAAGAAAATGCCATGGATAGAAGAGTTCGAGAAATATAATATTAAACAAGAGATAAAACTTACATCACAACGCTAGAAGGTTTCCCTTCCAGGACTTCCCGGGGGGAAAGAAGGACTTGTTTGTACAGACTCTTCACTCCAGATTGCAGTTGTTGAAAAGATAAATTTTTACAGGAAGGACAGGAAAATAAAAGCCATTGNGGGATATCGCCCTTATCCCCCCCTTTATCCGAGCCAAACGGGGTGTAAAGATCACCAGAATGCACATTCCATTAGGTGAAAGACGTGTCAGTAACACAGGTACAGTAGATGCATGGAGAGGAACAAGAAAAAAAAAAATGTAAAAAGCACACATAGTGACTAAGAAGAGTGTCATCTCATATCCATAATCCAGAAAAAGAAAGTGTGCTATAACATAAAATTAAACATGGAAACACATTAAAACACTCCATATAATTCGATTGTGTTTCTTATCTCGCAAGTTTTTGTACTAGCAAAAGTTAAATCAATTTATCAATTCAGGCCAGTTAAGCCGATCTTACTTCCCTGATTATGATATACCGACTTATGAATGCAGCACGGATTACAAAGTGAGGACTCCTGGCATGAAATGTAAATCTAAAACTTACTCGATACATTGCACTGTTTCAAGTCAAAGGATTAAATCAGGACATATTATCTCCTAATATTCCATGAAATACCAAAAACTGTGAAACATGCTTGTGCCCTTTTTATCAACTTGCAATTAAATTGGATGAAACAACGAACAAGAAACAATTATAAGCTCATAGAAAAAGGAGTGAAGGAAATGGAAATGAGACAAAGCAAGCATAAGTTTTGAGTGGTATCCATTTATTCAAGTGAATTTTGAAGCAAGGAAAAAACGAGACATGTTACTTCCGCAACGTAACGATATTTGATTCAATTAGTTGTGGCCTCCCTTTCATGCCAGGTTGGGTTAGCCATATGAATCATCAAAAGAAACTGCATGTGATCAGTCAAATGGATCTTCTTTACTATTGTCATCTTGAGCTATGCCCTCTCCCAAACAAAGTGGAATTATATCTTGCCTAACTTCCAGTCATGTCATTTGTACCCCCGTCTACCTCTTCTCACATCATACGCTTGGCTTGCCTTCCTCATATAGACTTGGGGACTTTAATCACCACATCATATATGGGTATTATCTTTGAAAAACCTCCATCGGAAGTCACTCCTACCTCACAGTGAGCATCTTCATTCCTAATTCTACCATACCATACATACTTACCAAATAAAACATTCTCATCTCAACTACAATTGCTCTGTGTGCACGTTGTTTGTTAATGACTACTGCATAGAGCAAAGTGGGCTTATAGATCGTTAAGGTGAAACATTCTATTTGCATAAAGCAAAGTGGGCATATAGACAATGTATAAAACTTGACCTGAAAGTTCCCAAGGTATCTAACTATCACAAAGGGCACACACGGGATCCCACATTTATTTGATGTCTTACATACTTCTCGATAATCCCATCATTTTAAATAACTAAATAGATAAATAGAAATGCTCGCTGCCTATTTTTGGCCATATATTGGCAATACTTCTTTGATTAACCTTTAACCTTTCTAACCTTCACCCTTTCTCCTGATTCTAGTAAACAAAATGCACCAGTTACTCAAAATGCTCCACTTATTTGGTCTATACTCCAGGAGTCCTACTTATTTTCAAGTTTAAACTCACATAACTACCAAAGTGAACAGAAAGAAACACATGCCAATAAGTTAGCCACAAAATGGTTAAATCCACATAGAGATTATCTACAACAATGCAAGCTTGATATCTCTGGAACTCCATCACGTCAAATGGCAAATTTCAAACCTAAACAAAACTATGCCTAAATTATTATCTGGCTTAGATTGAATAAAAACTTGGACCAAGTTAAGCACAACATAGTGATATTCTAGCTGGTTATCTACAACAATGTGAGCTTGCTATCTCCGTACGTTTCTTAATTAACAAAGGCTAAAAGAGAGTATGCCAATATGATCAACGTTAGAAGACAAAAGAACTAAAATTGTAACACAATGAATGAGGTGTAATTAATTAAAAATGAAATCCAAATGAATGTAGGATTTCATAAAAGCACATGCAATTAAATGATTTGTTCATTTGATGGGCTACACTATTCCTAGCACATGTGGAAAGGAATAAGAATAACACAAATAATGAAAGAATAGTAGATGATGTCACCAAAATCTGTGAGGAAATGACTATCAATCTGGTAGTCTCACACGCTGCCATACTACTGCAGTTTTAACAAATAGAATCAATACTAAACAGAAGCATGATTTTAATTCACATGTTCAAGACTCACAGGCTTTTATCTGGAAGGAATTTGATTCTAATGATTAATTGAAAGAACATGATAAATGAATCAGCTCATAAGTAAAGTTCCCTTGACTGTCTTTAAGCAAAGTTTCTTGAGACATTCCTGGTTCAGGCTTAGAACATTTTAAGGACCTGGAACAAACATACAGTAACCTATTCCCAAAAAATTGTGAATGCAAAAGTGCAAGATAGATTCAGTGTGTCATGCAGGCATATTCAGCAAATGAAGTTGAACTCAAGAGCAATCTACATAAAAAGCATTTTCTTCTTGATCTAGAAAATTTTAACTCTAACAGTGAGCCCCCAGTAGCTAAGAGTACCAATTGCTAAGATAACAAGCCCATTATGTTTGTATAATATTATGTAATTACAATGTTCTGATCAAATGATCTACATGTGCAAGCTGACCTGCCAACACAAGAGTATGAAGTACCAACAGCTTTAAATCTAGTGACTTCAAATTATAATAAATAAAGTTATAAATTAATATCTTCAAAAGTTACATAAGTAGAACAAATTACCAACCTGACTTCTCTAAGAGTGTCATAGAAGCCGCCAAAAACTATAATTTTGTGCTTGTACAGTACCTGATAACAGGCAAAAAAAAAAAAGAGAGAGAGTGAGAATAACTACTATGCATTATCCTAGCAAGGATTTTAAGTGTCATGGCACAGGGTCAAACTGAGAACTTGTCAGCCCAGCCCGGCCCGCGCCGTGCCATGCCGAGCCGATGTGTGGTGATCATAAAAATACCTATGTGCCGACACACTACGACATAAAATATATTTCTTTGGCACCGATATATTCTAATTGCTTATTATATTTCTTTACCAAATCTTCTGCACTTTATTGATAACTACCTAATAATTTCAAAGAAAAAAGGATGTTGAGCCATGCCACTGGCACAGGGGTCGTATCGTGCCGATATCTTGTCGGCACAATACAACACTATGGGCCGATACAAACTTTGCTAATAAGTATAGCAAGTGAAGTATTCACTATGCCATGTAGAAGTACCATAGTAAGGTAGAACTAGCTACACATGACTGGGAAGCTATGCATGCATATATGCGCAAAAATGGTCAAAATTTTTGCTGGAATAGTAATACGTTCCCAAACGAGTCAGAAAATAAATATACAGTAGTTACCTTGATCATGGTAAAAAACTTATAATGGCTTGTTTTGCGATTTCTTTGGTTTTTCTCCTATAATTTCTTCTTATTTTAACATTTTTTTAGGGGGGGAACACCTTAGAGCTTTAGGCCGACCTTTCCCATGTTGAAGTTCTTTAAGATTGTCTTCTAGCCAAACTTTTACCA
This sequence comes from Ananas comosus, assembly GCF_001540865.1. Lineage (NCBI taxonomy): Eukaryota > Viridiplantae > Streptophyta > Magnoliopsida > Poales > Bromeliaceae > Ananas > Ananas comosus. The sequence goes on from NC_033641.1 coordinate 7,223,485, forward strand.
TTTTGGATTTTGATTGAGGTGATGACTCAAATGCCTCCAAGTTTCCTACAATTAAAATGATCTATCATTGTCAATTAACTTGACACATTTCTTTCATTTGACATAATGCACATGAGAATATTGTAGTTTATTATGTTGTGAATTGTGATCATGCTCCTATAATTGCATACTATCGTGGTTAATTAACTTGGAACATTACTTTCCTTTCCTATATCGCACAAGAGAACATTGTGGCTGATTATGTCGTCAATTGTGATCGTGCTTGCATAGAGTGCACAATCAAAACTGATATGTTTAGTTGTAGTTATAAACACTAATAATTGGACATAACAGATAGCAATCATGTTGATTAATATATATTTAGTTTTCTTGGCTTCACTTAGTCTAGACTTAAAGGTACCTCCATTTATAGGACCTATTGAGCCATAATCTGACATAGATTACTTATCCCGCACTTGACCTCCATAGGTAGTTAACTATGTGTATTTATTATTGACCGAGTATTATCCTTTGACTGGATACCTGGCGATTTTTTTTTCTTTTAATTTTTTTGTGTTACTCTTGGACATCATGAGGATGATGTACATCAAATGGCATTCCTAGTTTGCTATTACTCACTCCGGTATAATTACGAAATTATCTCAACAATATGATATGAAAAAGCCTATTGTGATACAGTTATGCAGTATGGCTTTTGTAATATAGTTACTAGATGAGAAGTCATGTTATGGTAGTATGATCCCAGACTAGGGGTTCCAAAGAAACTAAGGCGCTCAAACTCAAGCAGTTTTAGTAATATTGAAAGAACACCTCTTTTAAAGAGCCATTCCCTTTATTGCGATGGCGGAGATTCAAGGATTCTCGCATACCCCAAACTGAAAACTGGTCCAGAATTATTGTAAGAACTCGTCATTTAAAGGGCGCAGTTTCCCTGCATCGCATTAGCTGGGTTTTGAGGATGGTGGGTCTATCTCAGACTAAAAATATTTGTTTGCACTGAAATGGGAGATGTCTATTGAAAGTTCGAGAAAGTTGCCAGCACACACGTTCGATGCAATGCGAGCTCAAGATCTCTAATCTTGCACTCACAACAGCACGGAGATCGGCCTTTTGACTTCGAACTCCCGCTCACACCTTTGTGCTTCCAAACAGTTGCTAATGTAAGAACACCTCTTTCCACGGGCAGCTCCCCTGTTGCAGTTGCTAGCTGAGAAGGACCATGGAAGTACTCTTGTACAGCACTACTTCTGGCATTCTATTGCTATCATTCCACAATAGATATGTGATATTGCAAGAGTTATGGTCTATGGCAGCTTGTGGTACTCTATGATGGCCATGTTTTCTGTCATGGTAGGCAATTTGAGACGACTTTGGGATTCTAATATGGTGTCAATATTCTTTTACAATTGGGATTATGATGCAGTCATTCCTGTTTTACTGCTACCATTCATCTTAGGCCATGGACTGATCCTGCATATTGTTCGGATAGTTATAAATATTACATTATACAATTGTTTACATAGTTATAAATTAATTAATTATCCAACTCTTTGGGATAATACTCCTAATCAGCTGAGCATTTGCACGTAGGCACTTCTGACGTAAGCAAAGACCTCTATCCTTGCTCAACAGTATAAGCGTGGGCATGTTTGTTTCCACGGAAGTCCAGCATGAAGTCGCCACTTCGTGGAGCTCGAGATAGCCGGCGTTTGGACGACGCTACAATCTTGGAAGTTGGTGGGGCCCACACGGCCCGCACACGTGAGATAGTCTCACGCCATCACGTGGTCATGAGTTCGCATACAGCGCGATCTTGCAACTTCGCGATCATCAGGCACAAAGTTGAGTTTGCCGTACAGACGGAAGTCGCCGTCTTACATGGAGTTGAGCTCGTGTTAACAAACACGCCCTTGCTGTGGAACCTTCTGCATAGCCCTGTAGTGACGGAGCCTGAGCCCGAGAGTTACAACACGAGCAACATGTGGCACTTTTATTATAGTTTAGTCATAGACAATATATAGGTTAGGGTGCATGTTATATTTGTATCATTTATCCATAGCGCGTATCTTTTCATAATTTAGTTTTTAATCTATACTTGTAAGACCTGTCAGTTTTACTTTTTAGATATTTGTTCTTCTCTTTGAATTAATTGCTGTTGAGCTGATGCATTCGGTGAAGTCTTGCACAGTCATACGGCTGAGCCCAAAGAAAGGACTATTCTACGATTAAGTGGCGGCCTGGTTACAGCATAGGAGGTATAGGGGCATGAAAACTTCCATGGTAAGTCTCTAGCACAAAGCCACATCGGCAGTTTGAAATTGTTTCAACAATCTTAACAAACTAGATCATAATTTATCTACTAGTCCAGATTTCCAACAAAAGAAATCACAAAGAATGTAAGTTTACCAAACAAGACTAATTTATCAATATATTTGTCTAGAGAACCAAGGATGCACATAATAGCACCAAATAAATCACGACATGTAGACAATGAAAGGAAAAAAGATACCATCCTATGTCCCGAACGAGCACTCGGATATCCTTTTATTTGTAATTGTTCCCATTGATTTGTTTTTAGATCCAACATCCAAAAATCCTGCAAAACAGAATTTTCTCAGAAAGAGAGGTATGAAGTCAAAAATAACTAACAGCTCTAAAAGAATGGCGTCCATCAAAAAGTACTGTGCTACAAAAAAGTGAGAGAGAATTTCTTTGCGAGGCTAGATGGGAACATGGCTTTTCTAATCGCCAACTTTGAAATCATTAAGCTAGTGCAGCCATAAAAATAAACCAGGTGATATAATTTTCTATACTATACCTGGTAAAACAAACAATTTAACGAAAAAGCCAAAATGAAGCAAGAATTAATGAATAGAGCTATTAAGCTTATTTAATCCTTTGTTTGCATGCAGATACTTTCCATGAAAACTCGTTAGCTATATGAGAGAGCTGTCACAAATGGGTGAACAACATATGTAGCTGAACATTGACAAGCTCACAAGCATGAGACAATCCTCTTCGTAGTTGCAATTGGAGAGATTGGGCAATATATGGAGAACATTTAGAAAATCAACTTCATTGATTCATAGAAATAAAATAAAATAAAAGTTTCTCAAAACTTCTGTCATAATGTTAGATCATGCAAATAAGAATATTCAACAGTGAGCTACTGTTTAAATTGACTCAAGAAAATACTGCATGAAAGAAAAACATTAAGAAAAATCAAAGACTAAATAAACTGTTAATGGCGGATAGAAGCATAATAAAATGTGCTCTATCTTAAGCCCCTGCCCTGGTCATTTAGATCAAACTAGAAGTTTCAATTAGATACCGGCATTCTACGGGATCTAAAAATTGCCATAACATTTTTTGCAGCTCCTGTTACAGACCCGCAACTGTAAATAGTCCAGAAAAAGAGTTGGAAGCCAGCCTGCTTTTGAAGCCATGAAAACTAGTTTGATGATCGACAGCTAACAATTTTTGGGGAAAATCAAGCAGCCTTCTCCTAGACATCCTCTTTAACTCATAGGTCTATTCCTTATACAAGATTCCCCCTTCTACTACAATCCATATGAATTTGGCCATTTCATGAATTGTATATATGAGAGCTAACCACATGAATGAGTTAAGCGCAAAGAAGAGTGTACGTAGGATCAGAAGAGGATCAGGGCCTGAACTGTGTTTAGATTACTCATTAATTATGAGGTGAACAAATTAGTTTGAGCAAAAATGACTTGATTGATGAGATTTAATGTGATATATGCTACAATAACTATCTAAGATCTTCCCTTGGCCCTTTACTATAAGGAAAGCTATCTCCAAGTCTTATCCATGTAGATGAGCTTTGAATAGCAGTTCTATATGCAGCATAATAATTGTCAATCATTTAAAGTTGTTGATGATGTTATCTTGATGTGAGACATGAAGAAGAGTAAATACAGTACAATAAGAAGAGTGGAGATAAGAATTATATATCAAAGATCTTGGGGGCAAGACAAGCAATGACTGAAACATAGAGGCAGAGAATTAGAAGAAAGAACGAAAGCTCAGCAAACGTTTATGGCGAAAAGATACCTCAGATAAGGGCTCTGGCATCTTACGACAATATCAAGGCTAACAAGGATAAGACTCAATAATGAAGTGCGATGTTGCAAGCGTCTAGCGTAATAGATGGATAGCTCCAAAGTTTATATGTTTAGAGAATGCCATTGCATTCTACCATGCTTTATTGTACTAAATAAATATTGGGACGTTAAGAAACAAACCCAAAATATCAAGCATAATTATAACAAATGAAAGTGTTCAGCAGAGTTTGCAAAAATACAAGAAAATATTGGATGCGAAATAAAGATAACCAACCTAAAGCACGAGCAGCCTCAAGCCCTCAACTTAAGAAGAAAATGAGGAAAGACTAATAGGTATGGTCCGCACATATAAATGTAGAGATGCATACGCACCAATCCAAAAGAGTTAGGCTATCCAAATAGAAGATTTAAAAAAAAAAATACAGAGGAAGGTTGAAAATAATATAATTAATATGATTAGAGGACTAGAACAAGGCCAATTAGCAACTACAAATTATAAGTAGATATAGCTTAAAAAAGGATTGATTGATAATAGAGGTCAAATATAATAATAAAAACTAAATTTCTTTTGTCAATTCATATATCCAAACCCATTCTGTATGAAGTTAAAGAGAGCAGTTAAAGTAAAGTTGATTTGAGAAAGAACCAAGTCCAAAGTTTAATCTAAGATACAAGCTTATAAATAATTGTTAATTCATAATCAAATTACATTGCCATAATGCCATATCATTCAAGCTTATCAAAAAAATTTCTTCATAATCAAATTACATTGCAACAATGCCATATCATTCCACATCAATCAAAAAGAAACATGCATAACTGTGTGTAAGAAAAGGGTAAACAGACGAAGAGTGGAAAAGGAGAACCATATTCCCGTTATTACCCTATAGTGGTGGAAACGTTCCTGATTGGGGGAAGTGAATTCGCCGCCTGAAGCATAATATGAATCTCCCTCATTAGCTGGTAAATGTAGTTATAGAGGATACAAATAGGCTTGGATGAAGTTGATTACCAAAGATGTATACATGGTTTTTCCAAGCAACTGCTTGGTGAGCACTACGAGGAGGCGGACTATTCGGACTTGATATTAAGTTCCATTCTTTTTTCTCTACATCATAGCGATAAAGATCACCATAAACACAAGTCTGCAGAAACAAATTACTTAAACTATCATTCGATCTTGAATTCAGACTTAAGGGTTAAAGGTACCAGAAAATACCAAATACAGAATGGAGCTGAGCCACTATAATCAAATAAATGCAATTACATTAGAATGAAAAAAAACAAAATACAGGGTTTCCACAGAGTCAAAACGGACCATATGTATTCTGACAATTTTCTTTCTGAAGATGATAATTAATGCAATCATAAACGAAATGAACGCTATCTGTCATCTCGATGTGACAGAAAGTTTGTAAACTATTCTATGCTAAAATGCAAATAATCCTACCAGACAACAAGGCAGTAATAGTCCTCACCTTTTTGCCATTATAAAACTCTCCACCATACAAAATCAATTCTGTATCTTTCAAAGGATTAATCGTCAGCTGCAATAACGGATAAGATATTATTAGATCAACTCCAAGGAACACGGAAATCACAGTATAACAGAAGTAGGAAGACATTTTGCCATGAAATTCTCAATCAAACCAAATCGAACTCTCTGCAAATAACGCTGCTAATCGAACTTAATAAGCGATTAATCAATCCCATATCTGGCGAGCAAACATAGAATTGGCAAAACATGCTAACTTTATTACCTGGATGTAGCTATTAAAATCATCCGACCAGTGAAAATTTATAGTATTCACCTCAACAACTTGACTCAAAGATGTCATTGTGATCATCCGACAAGCCCACTATTAGTAATTTCATAATTTGTTGTGCCAAATTATTGAAGCAAAATGCTTTAACCCATTTACTTGTAAAGTTCTATGCACCATACTAGAGTCACAAGTTGTTACTATCCAATACGAGAGTACTGGAGCGTCACAATAACAAAAAAGGAAGAATCCTTTTCACATAAACTTGATTTCGCTGGGAATCACCACACTTATAAAAAGGGAAAGACAAGTTTAGGCTTCATTTGGTACTATTATGCTTTTTTAAAAAATAGAAATTTCATGTGAAAAAAAAAAGAAACAAAGCAAGCAGTGCATTGCAAGCCAAACAACTACATCTCATTACACAGAACTTGTAGTACAATATCAAAGAAGGCCTTAGGGCTTGTTTCGATGCATATCTTGATCAGCATATCTCCTTGATTTACTCAACAAATTTATATATATTATTCGGTAGATGAGAAGTGTGACATGTGTCTAAAATGGAGTGAAAATCGAACTCCTAGCTTCCAATCACCTAAGAAAAGCTTAAGTTACTATTAGATATTTAAACCACTGACCGAGCAGTTGGATCGCGGCGACGGAGCGGGCACGTTCTCCTCGACGTGAACCTCCTTCTTCTTCGCCTCCTCCTTCTGAATGCTTTTCTGCAATCAAGTTTTAAGTGATTGAAACAAATTCTTAGGGTTTGGAAAAAGAATCGGGTTTAGGGTTTTAGAGAGGTTGGGTGGGGTGGGCGGGAGAGAGAGTACGAGGATGGCGTCGATGTCGTCCTCCTCGGAGACTTTCTTGCTGTCCCTGCGGGCGCGCTTCTCCTCCGCCTTCGCCGTCTTCCTCTCCGTCTTCTCCTTCCCCCTCCCGGGCTTCTTCGCCTTCTTCCCCATCGCCTCCTATTCCGTGGCCTCCCCTTTTCCCTGCCGCCGGCTTCCAATCGCTCGCTCGACCAAAGATGGCTTTCTCTTTCTGTAAAGAACTGACAACTCTAATTATTCGGTTTTAAAAATCAAAATTTTTATTTCTTATGAATGTTGTGTATCTGTAAATGCACAAAGAATATTCTGTATGAATCTATTCAAATTATTATATTTAATTTAGTTTGAAAATAATTTGGTTAGTAATAGAGTATTAGCGAATAGTAATGACAAAAAAATATATATCTAAAATATTACTAGAAAGGGAAAGATATTTTGGTAAATATGGATTATTCTACAATTTATAAAAAATTTTAAAATTATCTCTCTCCTCTCCAGATAGACGTATGTCACGCGCACAAGCCTATTAAACAAGTAAAATTTTCTCCACCGCCAAGAAGCGTACACAAAATTTATATATTGCATTTTATATAGAAATAATATATTTATACTCTATACCTACTTACCAAGAACTAGGCTAATATATACTATTAATAGCACCAAAGTCATTGGTGCTACCAAGTTTTTGGCTATTGGATTAAGAGATATGCGGTTAGGATGATGTGGGCCCCCTAAGGTTGAGTGGGTGGTTGGTTGAATAGCATGATCTAACGGATGAAAATGATCAAAATGGTAGATCTAACGGTGGAAAACTTGGTAGCACCAAGTGCTTCGTGCTATTAATAGCATAGTAGCCGGACTCCTATACCTATACATTTCTATCTATTAACAATTAACATTAACAATATATGATTTCTCAATAATTTTGCTGATGTGGCACAACCACATTGCTTTAGAAGTTTTTTTTTTTTTTTCCTTACTTAGGGAGGCTCTCCTATCCTCTCTCTCTCTCTCTCGAATATTCTTCCAAGTCCTCTTGTTTTCCCTCCCCTCTCTCTCAAGCCTTAACTTCCACCCCTTCACCTTCCCCTACTAACTTCTCTCTCTCGAATCTTCTTCCATATCCCCGTCTTCCCCCTTCTAGCCTTAACTTCCACCCCTCCACCTTCCCTTTACAGCAAAGATATATATTGCACAACTCATTACTTTATTAGGTTAGAGCATATTCACATAACCAGCCGTTAGCAACTTGCTAATAAAATATTTTTAAAGAGTTAATGCAAGAACCACAATTTTCAATGAAAAACAATGAAGGACAAAAAGAACTATAGGAGAGGAAAATTTGTTACACAAAAATTGGACCTCTTTGTTCCCTCGTTTAAGGCATCCTCTACCGACAGCAACAATTTCGTGAGATACAACAGCGCTTTCAACCTAGCCTCTTCCCGGCAATTCCATATCCTAGCCAATACTTCTCATTCTCCGGAGCTATTAGATAAGGAGGGAGCACCTCTTTCGCATTATATTACAAATTTAAATATAAATATTATACATCTTCCATATATATAATATAAAACTAACAATAAAAAAAATTATATAAAAAAGGAAAAAAAAAAAATACTGATTTAGAGAAAAAAGAATAAACATCATCAAATTTCCCAATTAACCATTAAAAAAAATTTGGTAAAGAAGAAATATGGTACCTAGCTTGTGCGGCCATTGAAATTAATTAATTAAGAAAAATATCCTGAATTGATGGAATTGGTGAAGGTGGAGAGGTGCGTGGCGAATTTTATATACAAAATAAATTATTTTAACATATTCTCGATCTCACCCCTTATAAAAGATTTATAATGTTAAATTAAAGACTATTCATGAAACGGATAAAAATAAATCAATCTAATGACTTGACTTATCATTTCAATTTTCATTACAATCTAAGATGTAGAGCATCAAAAGGCATTGATTTTTTTTCCATTTGCAAATATAGTTTATATGGAAAGTTTTTTTAATTTTCTTCAACAGGACAAACCCCTCCCTTCAAACTTAACTTTGAAGTCCTAACATTGACTAACACATGTCGAAGAGAAATAGAACTTGGCAGAGGTCCTTATGATAAAAACTGTGCAATGCTATCTGATTTTTTTCAACCAAAGTAAAACAGAAACATACAAAAAAAAAATATAACATAATTTCCAATGAAGAAATTTTAGGGGCATGGACATGAGTCGTGCTACCCATACACCCCATATTGAGTTGTAGATCCTACAACTCTTTGATCCAACGGGTAATATAAACTTGGTTTTTTTAAAAAAAAAAAACAGTGTTAACCTCACTCCCACATTTTAGCCCCTCACCTTTTCCCTCTTTTTCCCTAATTTTTGGCCCCAGCGAGCTAAAGAGAGAGAGAGGCGAGCGCGCCAGCGACTGAGAGAGAGAGGCGAGCGAGCGAGCCAGCGACCTAAAGAGAGAGAGGCGAGCGAGCGAGCGACCGAGAGAGAGAGGAGAGCTCGAGCGGGAGCTGGAGCAGGGCGCGAGAGAGAGCGATGGCAGGGCGCGAGAGGGAGCGAGAGGAGTTGTGCTGTGCTAGAAACAGGGAGAATGAGAGGAAGAGAAAGAAGCGCGAAGGCGGATTCTGCGATCAAATTGGACGCGGCAAGTACGGAGGCGACAATCGAGGATGNAACAAAAGCTACTTAAAATCGAACAAGATTTACATAACAGTCTTCAGAGGTTAGCAGAAATTAAACAAATTTCTCTTGGATGACTAATCCCGAGCACCTTGAAGCTGAAATTTTACATAAGACTTTATCAAAAGTACAAAACTATAGTCCAGACAAAACCTCTATAGGCTTTTCATCTCATCTCCCACAAGCCATATCTGAACAAGTTATAATCAAACAAAACAACTCTATTATCCAACTATTATTAGGATTACACAGTAGAATACATACATTAGAACATTTGGTAATGCAACAAAGACAAGCTGAAAGCATTACTCCTACCATAGACACAACTCCTATCATACAGGAAGTAACAAAACACTTTTCTGCACTCCAATTTCAAGAACACTCAAAAGGTACTCTTCCAAAGAAAATTGTCCAACCATGGACCTTCCACAGACAAATTCCACGCCTTTTAACTCCACCAGAACTTAGATCTCCTAACACTCCTGGTACATCTAAAAATCAGACTCCCAGTTCTACTACTAATAAAACCCTTTGACTTTGAATTTTTCAGAAGTACAAGGTCTTACAAAAATGTGTCTCCAGACTCATGAAGACGAACTTCTAGAATTCACTAATCCAGACTTTTACAATACCATAACCGCTCAAGATGAAGTAGACATATGGTTCATAGAAGAAGACACATTGGAAACAGAAGACATGGACGAAAGAGACATGACCCATTACCAGACACAACGAATGTTTTTTATTTTAGACACTATCCCAGAGGAAAATGAAGATTTTGAAATATCTGAATTCAGTCAAATCCTCTGTGAATTATGCTTTCAAGACAATATCCTTATAGACATTTGGAGACTATTTGAAGAACCTTTAGATAATATTATATCTGATATCTGAAGATTATTCATTTAAAAGAATCTTCTCTAGACATAATAATATTAACATAATGTATATTGGTCCAGACATTTCAGGTTCAAAGACATGGATCCACATTATTGCCCATTTTGCACTGACGTTTTCCTTAAACCATCTGAAGAAACTCTTGATGATATAATCCAAGACATACACAGGTTATTTGAAGACCCATTTGCTGTTATGCCCTTTCACATTATCCTTTCTAGCTTTAAGCATTTAGGTGAAGAAAAAGCCTTAGCAGCAGCATGCAAAGAATACAACAGACAGACTCTTTATAAAAGGCTAGAAAACTCACAACAAAAACAATTATGGTTAGATAGGATCCAAGACAAATTTGATTTACAACTTTGGTTTTCTGGCATTTGTCACCTCCCTGAACATGATTGGGAAAATTATTACCAGCAATACTTTCGAGACGAGCTAAACTTTCAATATTATGATTTACAAGATCAAAATAGTATTATTAGAGACATTAGAGTACTATTTGGCTATCCACTTGAAGGAATAACAGAAAATGATGACTGGGAAGATATTTGCCAGCAATATATTTTGGACAAACTCAACCTCCAAGATTATAGTTTAGATTATCAATATAAACTTACTAGAATCTTATGTCACCACCTATGTTACAACCTGATGCCTTTTTTCCCTTTTATTATAAATCCAAATTGGAACTCTTAACTTATAAAAAAAAAAAAATAAATAAATAAATAAATAAATAAATAAATAAGTTTCCTTACTATGTAGTATTTCAAGGTTTTAAAATTGGCATTTTTCCCAACCACTCTACAAAGGTTTTCATTCTATCTCCGAAGCCTTAGACACTGCTCGCACCCACTTTGGCCCAAACTTTTTTATTTCTCCCAATATTCGCTCCTCTCCACATATCCAAGCCTCTACATCCACCCACAATCTTGAGAAAAATAGTTTCTGTGAAAACTGCTCAACAATGGCAACACAGCTTCAGAAGCTGAATACCATTTGCGATGACTTAAGAACAAAGGATCAGAAAAATCTACAAAGAATTGCAATCCTTGAACAGCAGATCAGAGACCTCAAGCATCCTTCACAACAAGGTATTGTATCTCTATCTCAATCTTCCTCTTATCCTCCTCCAAAGTATCCTCCTATAATGACAATAACACCAAGTTTGGTCTTTCCCCCAATTACCAACATAAATGCTCCTTTTCAAAACCCACTAATCCCAGTAGTCCATCCATCCACCTCAGTAAAACCGCTTCCACTATCATCAGCACCTTTTCCACCACAAAAAGCCTTCCACAAAAAACCTCCACAGCCAATTGCTAAACCATTTCCAAGAACTAAGCCCTCTTCAGAACCATTACCACACCCTAGTATAGGAAACACTGAAGAAAAACAAGAAGATCCCATGATACTAGAAGCACCTTCTCCCAAAATTGACAATTTAGGGGAAAATGCTTAGCCGCCTGGTTCTGATATTTTGTACATATTTGTATATATTTCTTTCAGTTCTGCATCTGTTTTTCAATTGTGCCTTTTCATGTAGTCCGCGTATTCGGACACTGCTAAAAAAAAAAAA